>NC_056597.1:29343252-29388252 GCF_018340385.1 Cyprinus carpio
TAAATATCCAGTCTTCTCCGTCAACTAGCTCATTCCACCTGACGACATGTATTGCACTGCTCATGTGCATTAGGAATGTTTGTACTTTTTCCTACTTTTACACACATTCCAGTTATATAAAAGATGGTTTCTTCATTATACATTATACATTTAAAATCAAAGAAAAATCCTTACAGGACATCAACATTTAACATAAAATTGCGTTCAAAAAACGAACACAAAATAATATTTCATTTCCAGCAGATAATCTAACCCAAAAAGAAAAAGACGTGCATATGGCCTATTTGTTTGTAATCACCATTCTCCTGCTTCATATTATACAGACTGAATTGCATTAACTCCTAACAGTTTGAAATTAACTGTTCTGGGGTCTAAAGGCTCTTTGCCTCCACCGCACCATCAAGGACATCTCCGAACTGTTCCACCATGTGATTGAATTGCTTTCAGGCAATTCATCTCACTCAAAACGTTCACCTTTCCATTCCGTTTTGGCGCACCGTGACGCTTAACCCTTGTTGCCATAGTGATGTTTCACCATGGATAACAGCGGTAGCCTGGACAAGCCTCCTTGACCCCTTGGATTAACTTGCCATTTAGTGCGGAATAAAAACACCTCGGCAAGTTCTCGAATCCATCCACTAGTGTCTACCCTGACCAGTAATACTAATGAAGAAATTCACTTTCGGAACAATGGTGAGAATCAAACACTTACATGTTTGCATAACGAGCTCTTTTACCTCGCCACTTCTCCATCTTAATCATTTGCACTCTCCAAAACACCCACACCCTTCTTCAGGATCAGAGACAGGACCATCGGGCCGGGAAGCCATCCGACGAATTAATCCGCTAAGGCTGATTGCCATCAGTAGCTTATGATTATGCACCCTGATTACGAAGCCCACCCGAGGACCACGCTATGCCGGCTACACATCGTCAAGGTGGATATAAAATCACGCAATGATTGCACTGGGACGGATCAATCTAGAGGCCGCATCGTCTTTTAGCTTAGTCTGAAGTGCAACTATGATTAATAAGGTGTACTTGAGACCTTTATAGCTAGTAACACTTAACGAGACCTCCGGCTTTTAAAAGTCGGGCCTTTACGCGTCATAAAACAAACACTTAATTTGACGGACATGGAGAAATTTCACTGACTGTGAACTGGCGACTTGAAACAGACAATGAATCTGCCTATATAGGCTAGAATGGCCTTTTTATCAGTCATTCTTGGGCTAAATTTAACTACAGTAGACCACTTTACAGTAGTTTTTTTCTTTTACTGTAAATAGTTGACTGTTCACTGATTTGATAAAGATAAAGATTTGCTTGTAATGCAGCTTTATTTAAAGAAGTAGTTCTGGCCAAGATTATATTTCCATATAATATTACTTCTAATTAACTTCCTTCTGGCAACATACGTATTTTTAGTGAGGTAAAGTGTGCTACTGTGCTACAGAGCCCAGAAGTTTGCATCATCCTGGTTCCCTCAACAAAAAAACAAGGAAGATTTTTCCTTTGTGATGCTTACATTTGTTCATTATGAAAATCTTAACAAATGAACACAACTTTTATTAATTTTGAGGCTTAAATACAGTTGGCAGAAGTAAGAAGCTAAGCATACACTCTTAAAAATAAAGGTGCTTCACGATGCAATAGAAGACCGTTTTTTGTCTAAGTGGTTCCATAAAGAACTTTTAACATCTGAAGAACCTTTATGTTTCACAAAAGGCTCTTTGTGGTGAAAGAAGGTTCTTAATATTTATACAAAAAAAAGAAAAAAAAAGGTAAGAAAGAGATGGTACTTTAAAGAATCTTTGACTGAATAGTTCTTTGTGGAACCAAAAATGATTCTTCTATGGCATCAATGTGAAGAATCTTTTGAAAAACCTTTATTTTTAAGAGTGTATGCTATAGATGAACTACACCACGATCGCATGACTTCAAAGTCATCATCACTTAACTTTCAATAGTTGTTTGTCTGTTTAAAAAAAAAAAAAAATGTTTGAGTTTGAATAGTTTGTAAGAGCGTAAGTGTAAAGACAATGAAGCTGTGAAAATGGACTAGAGAGTAGAGGAGTTTTTCTGCATGGTGTGATGATGTTTAATGTCACCGACAACCTCTGTCCCATTTAGCCACTTTTAAGCAATCGCCTTTGACAAGTGAAAACGTAAAAAAAACCCAAGGGGGTATTGATGTATTTTATGTAGTAAAATAAAATGTGTAAATATATTCACCTTATTTCATGCATTTAATTAAAGACCAGTTCAAACAGCTCATTTACTTCGATGGAACCAAAAGTAGAAGTTCTGGCCTACAAAAATACGTCATTTACAATGAAGATTCTGAATGATTCTGACACACCAATTATGTGGCTGTTTATATCTGTATGAGACATATGGCTGCCTAACGTAGGCTGTTGCTTTTTTAGAAACATGGAGCACCATCAACCCAAAGGAAAACTTTCACCAAAGTTTGAGATTTAATAGATTCCTTTTTTTTTTTTTTTTTTTTTTTACTTAGTGAGGGAAGTAGAATGATTTGAGCTAGGATTTTAGCCTAACTCCCATTCTCAGTTGAGGAAAATTTACACTTTGTGAGCCTTGGTTATATTTAGAAAATATGGTATGCTTGGTTTCTTGTTTAAATATTAAAAATGAGGGGGTTTACACAGCAATATCATAAAATAACCATTTTTAGTACCCCAAAGAACCTTTCAGTGAACAGTTCTTAAAATAAACATTTTTTTTTTTTCTCAGTGTGAAGAATAAAGCATCAATGTCAATGAGGAGGGGTTTTTTTTATTTTATTTTTTTATATATTTCAAAAAGAGATATTTGCAGTTATGCCACTGAAGAACCATTTTTTTTCAGTTCTGGAAAGAAACGTTTTTTCTTAGTATGAAGAATATTTTAATTAAAAAAAACAATGAAAAACATCATGGAACCTTTCTATTACACAAAAGCATTTTTTGAAGTGAAAAATGTTCTTCACACTGAAAAAAAATAAAAAATAAAAATGAACTCTTCACTCAAAGGTTCATTGGGAACCAGAAGTGGTTCTCTTTTGGCATTGCTGTGAAAAAACCCAGATTTATTTTTAAGAGTTTAGTCTAAAGGACCTTTTGTGGAATAAAATGTCCCTGAATTTTAAAGGTACTTCATGGAACCATTGATGCCAATAAAGAACCTTTATTTTTAAGAGTGTAGGCTTCCATCTCTTCTCCTCCCTTTTGAAAATGTGAATATAATTCATAGAAAGCCACTATAGTACAAAAGCAGCACTTAAACACTTATCCATGACACACCCTGTTCCGAAGAGGACAGTGATGGCATCAGAGGAGATCTATGCCACAGTTTGATCAAATACATTACGGCATGATGTAACGCTTTATGGTCCATCACACACTGATCACTGACAGTAGCTAGAGTGTCATGAAGACAGCACAGGCTCTTACGCATCGGAGTGGGAGCCAGTGATGTACTGCCAGCGGGACGTGTCATGTGCACAGGGCAGACTACATGCTGAGGAGTCCCTATCGCTGCTGCTTAGCACTTGGCGACAGATTGCAAGATCTCAGAGCCAGTGTAGATGTATGCATGAGAAGGGCAGGACAGATGGGAGGAGTATATATACAAAATAACATTTATAGCAAATGTTGCTTCCCGTACCATTTGAATGACAATTCTCAGTGAAAAGCTTTCTCCTTAAACACCTCAAGAAATTATTTTATTCATAAATATTCGTCATAAAAATAGCAAACATCAATGTTCATCCATAGTATTGCGTATAAACGGTCTTGATATGTACAAAATCATTTCTGCAGTATAATTATTATAACTTAAGGCAAGTTCACATTTTCTACATTTTCCCCATTACCTCTATTGAATAATTCAGCTAGTACAATGCAAAAGCTTTTAGACTGAAAGGCATGTTGAAACTGTTCTAGTATCATGTGAAAGAACTATTGAAAACTGCAGCAACGTATGCTTTCTAATCACTCAACAGCAGTGTCAAACCCTGTGCTATTCTACATTTTTCTCAACACATCACAAAATATCGGAGCCATGTGAACTGGATAATTCATATTTCATGAATTAGGGTCACATGATCACACAATAACACACAATTGTGGTCTGGTAAAAAAAACAAAAAAAAAAAACAAGAGTACCTGTTATCAAATAGCAGATAACTAGGGCAGACAATGGTATTAAAACGGATGAATACATTCAAATTATGTACTGAAGAAATTCAAGACATCTTATGCATGCCCTGTGTTTTCCATAACACAAGGGACACATTGAAAATAAAGATACAAATAGTCTTTCAGTTCAAAATAAAATGTAAAAAGTAGCACTTGTTAGAAAAATACAAATGATCATTGGCATATAAATGTATTTATTTCTTCCCACTCGCTGTGTAAATTTGACAACAGTAGAACTGGATTGTTTAATTGTACAACACAATTACTAATCAATAGAGCATAGCAACAAAATGAAACAGATATAAAGGGGAAAATACATTGTAAAAACCTTGGCACAAATGAATCAATAATGCCACCATGTTGTAAAACGAGGTAAATCTGACTTGTGCTATGAAGCATCTATCAGTGATTATTAATATCACGTAAACATTTACATGCAATTTTAAAGAATTCTTAAACAGGTGACAGCGTTAGAATAGAAAAGACCAAAAGCACGAATTAAAACCATTTTTAAGTTCGAAAGTGGAGATAAGTGCAATACATTCCAGCTGTGCGTTTTACTGCCGCATTACAATGCAAGGTCGAGGTTGGAGCTGTTCCATAGTGAAAGTGCTGAACTGCAGTTCATGTGTTCTGCAAAACACGCTCCTCGATTAAGAAATATAATGGTCGAGGACAAATTATAAATAATACAAAAAAAAACACTCGATTTAAGTTTATGCGCTTGTTGCACACTCCCCAAGCTGCACGCAAGGTTCAATGTGGGAGGTCCAGTTTTAAATTTCGATCTATTCCCTATTTCGCGAAAAAGGGATATGTCACCTCAGTGGACCTTTACGCTCATGCGGGTCGCTTGAATCAGTTGCCACGACGTTCACTTGAGCTTTGAAGTTGTAATCTGTAGCCTAAGCAACTGTTTTAGTAAGCTTGAATCTTCCAAGACGGTAAGATTTGACATCACGCACAACGAGCGCTCATTACGCCTTCCACAATTGTCGCTTAAATGGCCTCGGGCAGAGTGAACGGCCACGCGTTGACTGCTTGTGGCTTCAACTCCATCTTTTCTTTCTGCTTGAGATGCACCCGACCGTGCCGTTTCCTTTCGTCACTCCTGGCAAAGCGTTTGCCGCACACGTCGCAGGAAAAGGGTTTCTCGCCGGTGTGAGTGCGGGTGTGCGTGGTAAGATGGTCGCTTCTGCTGAAGCTCCGCAAACAGATGCGGCACTGGAAAGGTTTGTGTCCCGTGTGGATACGGATGTGCCTGTTGAGCTCATCCGACCGCGAGAAGCGCCGGTCGCAGGTCTCCATCGGACACGTGAAGGGTTTCTCCTTGGCCGGTCCTGTAGAGGAAGCGGGGCTCTTTCTTACACGACTAGGCTTCTGAGCCCGTGTGTAAGTTTGACTGAAAGACTCCGGCAATAATGATGAATACAGTACCGAGTCTATTGTGGAAGTCGAGTAGGTTGTGTCGCAACTCGACTGGAGTTCAATATTTGGAAAAATGGTCGGTTTTAAAAGATTGGTGGGTGGGATATCCATAACTGGAGTGGAGTAGTTAAACATGGGAGCGCTGAAGCCCTGTGTGCAAGTATCTCCAAAACACTGCTCCTGTTTAAGGGTACTCTCCACTTTGAATTCAATCTCTGGGTTTGTGCAAATGGGAGAATAAGAGTCCAAAAGTTCTTTCACGTCCACCTGTTGTTGATCAGCTTGAAAACTATTCGACATGGAGAACGGCTCTGACTGGAAGCCTGCATCCAAGTACGATTTATTGAATGTCCCCCACTCGTAGCAGCTGCTCTCGAATTCATTTTTGATGACCACCGGGAACGTCGCGCTCTCAGACAGCGGCTCCGCGTCTTGCGCAGAGGAGGCAAAGTTTAAATGCGCCACAGCGGAGTCTTGGGCCTGCATGGCGGTCTGGGATTCCGGGTAGCTGTGGCCTGGCTGTCCCGGGGAATACAGCGGAGGGGTGGTGCAGGTGGAAGCCTGCGTCTGGACCCCCTCGTCGCCGAAGCTGCTACGGCTTGCGTTCATCGTTCCGTCTGCACACTGATGCGCATCCGACACAGGGGTAGTTGAGATGCCAACGATTTCGGTGATCATATTGAGCAGTGTTTCCGTGCTGCAAGGTGTTCCTTGAGATGTTTCCACATAGAAGCTGCCTGAGTAAGCTAGGGAGGTTGCGTAGCTTTCTTTAGGACCCTGACAAGAGTTATACTGATCTGTACTCGTGGGCTCCGTTTTGGGGGTAATAGGCGCCCCTGGGATAGAGAAAAAACAGGCATGCGTCAGTGCCTTAAGTGAAATGTGCAATCAGTTATATAACTACATAGTTTCGTGAGTGGCTGAAATGAACTTGCACTGTATAATTTTTCATGCAGCAGTACTGAAATCAGGTCTATAACAAAAAGCGCTAAGATTTTTAAAGATCTGTCAGAAACTCACCGTGTGCAAACTGGGCAGGTGCTGTCCTTCTAGAATCCATGAAAACATTCTGGCTGTCTTTGGAGCCGTGAGTTTCCATCCCTATCGCAGAACTGTTACAGTTTTCAAACTGGGAGTAAAAGGAATCTTGAGAGTTCAGATCCATGTTGTTAAGCATCTTTCCGTGAATGGCTTTCCAATGGCTGTCAGTCCGAGCAGGTTATTGATAAAGGGGTATTGCAAACACAAGAAAGAGCAAAAATCGATCCGACAGTTAAGTCCGTGAAGGCGTTCGTCCAAAAAAGAAATGTAAATACTTTGGAGTTCCCCCTTTTTGAGATCTGCGTCAAGGTAATATAGCTCTCCAGCTATCTGTAGATGTGCAGATCTGTTGATTCTCACACCAACGGCTTCCCTTCGCTCGGCTTTTATACACTCGTCTCACCGATCAGCCCTCCTCCCCATTCATTGTCTCCAGTGAGAGGATTCCCCGCTGCGTGTCATCTTCTTGACCATATATGGACAGAGGATATGACGGGCTTCCCCAAAAAAGGAGAGTTACGGTTATGACGCTTCAACAAGACTGTCGTTAAATGTACGGGAACGACGGACAGCAAGGCTTAAGCTATGAATGTTTCTTAGCTAATTAAAACTAAAGCACTATGCATTAGGTTGCATTTTCGTATAGACATCTGAACGCGCTTCTAACGAAAATGAACAGAAAGTACGTGTTAAAAAAAAATTTGAACTAGAGCACTATGCATTAGGTTGCATTTTCGTATAGACATCTGAACTATATATATATTTTTTTTTTTACAGAAAGTACGTGTTAAAAAAAAATCACCTCTAAAAATTCGACATCGAATTGCATTACTCACATGTTTGAGTTTGTTTGGACATGCAAATAAGTTATGTGGTACAAAGGCATTGCAGTACGCTACAAAAAGTAGCATAAAACGTGGAAAGCAACTCTCATTAATATCCGCTTCGTTTTTTTGTGCTAAAGTTATAATATTACCTTAACTTTTTCACCTCATTAAATTTCTAAAATTGCATTCCTAAAATTGACATTTTCCCAAAAATAAGCACCACTGCTTGTAGACTAGTTATACTTTGATACAGATAAAACACACTTCATAGAACATCATAAAACAGATAGAAAACTCATTATAATGTACAATATTAAGTAAAACGGCACTGGGACAAATGTGAATATTTTCCTCAAACATTTAGATTGTTGAGACGCTCTGCCATCCTGTCGCGCAGAGCTGGCGTTAAAAGTGCTCTGTTGTCCAGCACCATGGAGAGCGCCACTTGAAATAGCAGGCTACTCCATTCTACAATTATAGTTCACGGCCTGCAGTCTGTCTGTGTACGTTGCTATGTCAGTACGTTGCTATATCATTCTTGTTTTTGGCCTAACGTAACAGTCGAACTGAAAACGGTTTCCTTCTTCCTTTGCCTTTTTACACACACACGCACACACACACACACACACACACAAACCTCCTACGCAATTCATTCAAATACTTAAAGACCTCTCCATGATCATGTTTTCAATTTCTGAATGAAAAGTAATTTTCTATTTTTTTGTAGGTTAAAGTGCAAATGTTAGCCTAATTATTAATTAAAAATAATAAGCAGAGTCACTATTAAAAAAGGCTGTGTGAAGGTCACTACATTTTACAAGAGAAAATAACATGAGATTTTGAACTTTTTATGGAACATCTCTATAAGCTAAAATTTATATTTTAATTTTGGACATCTTTATTTGTCATTGACCCATGCACTGCTGTCAAATCTAGGCCAATTTCTAGGATTTTGCCTCTTCACCAAGAAATTACAGCAATATTGAACAATAATATTGAATTGTTATTGAACAATATTTAAAAACAGCTTTTCTAAGAAGGCATTTCACAAGAACAAAAAAGTAGCCTAGGTTTTAGTTTGATTTTATTTTAGTTAAATTAAAGAGCTTCTTAGCCAAATTTTCTAAAAATTACAACATTAGCACAAGGAAACTCCTACACTGGTGGCTACACTCTCTACAACTACAATTCCCTGTTGCAAAATCCAGTTTAATCTAGAAACTGTGCCTTGGAACATAGTAGCTCTCTGACCAGCCAGCATGCTCAAAAAACATCTTGAACTGTGGTTCAAGATGGTCTGCCAGCTAATGATCAGAGCTATCATGTTCCAAAACAAAGCCTCAAGCTTAAGCAGTATTTTATGGCATGGTTTGCAAAACCCCTGTTAAAGACCCACTGGGGACAATGATGTCCACTTGTCCTGTAATAGGTAGGAGGAAACTTTATGAGAAGTTCAGGTGGCTTCAAAATCACTTGAGAACTGTGGTTTACCCCATCCAACTGAGCAGTAATAGCTGTGACTGCCACTCTTGTGCAGTATTACTTTGCACAGGCCACTGGAGCACCAATGGAGGACAAAAAGAGACGAGGAAGAATATGTTGAGCAGTGGGCTGAAAAAAGTGAGGCACTCATTTAGCACATGCCTACTCAAGTACCCTTTGTTCACCAAATCTATTTATGTATTTTTTATTTTATTGTATGGCATATTTTTTTTTTTTTATGGGTTTGTTTTTTTATTGGTTGGCATGTTATTGGAATTTTTGGTATTTTTGGTTTATTTTGGAACAGCCCTGAGTAAATAGATTGGCCATGTAGGCCCATTTAGGCGAGGTTTCCATAAATACATATGCACAATGATAAAGAAAAGCCATATGTACGATGGAATTGGCTTTGGTGGTGCAGAAAATATTCCTCTTATTATGATGATACAAAATCGCACTTAACAACGAGTTTGACATTTTCTGGAGGTAACTGTTCGCATCACACTACTTTCCCCATTCGAGCCCCTAATATCCCCCCCCCCCCCCCCCCAAAAAGCCCCACCCCCGATCCCTCCCCCCCCCCCCCCACCCCCCCCCCAGTGGTCTCTCCTAGTTGACCTAAACCTATTAAAAAGCTCTCCTCTTAAAGAGTTCATAACACTGAGACGCTGTTGTGATAACTGCCGAGTAGCGCTCACCTCTCGCCTCTGCAAAATGCCACGGAGCTCAGTAATGGATTTATGTAATTCCTGCACTTACCAAGATTATTATACCAAAGAAATGCAATAAAGGTAAAAGTGTAATGAGACCATCGATCTATCAGTATTTTCTTAAAAGTTAGTTTGAAAGGAAACGTCGGATGATCTGAGCTTGCACTGCAATATCTCTACAGATATCTCAAGCCCATCCGGTTTTTGAATATAGTATCGAATGAAAAAAAAAAGTCTATAGATAATATTGGTTTGTCAGTATAAGCTCCTGCCAATGCAATGCATTTGAAAATAAAATGAATACTGTGTCTCTACCATGTCTTCACTCATTTTCTTTCATGCTCGTGATCCATCTGTTCATGCAGCATTTTGTAGAAAGCTCAACAACACCATTATCAAATGGCATAATCGTATCCACACATAATTTGACTAATTCCCAAGGCAATGATTGAGCTGAGGGAAGAAGCAGCACTGCAAAGAGAAAGTTGGAAAATAATGCAATATCTTACAGTACAAAAACAGAGCAATAAAAAGGAGCAACAAAAATTCATGTAAAATATTATGATAAAATAACTTAGTTACTATTGCAAAAAGCTTAGGTTCAAAGCTTATGGGCTTGGAATGCATGAAGACGTTCTGAAAAGAGAGGCTTTGGAGTACTTTCAAGAATGTCTGGTAGGTTTTCAAGAGGCAAAGGAATCAAACGCCCTCCACATCACATTTCTGCAGTATGTCCCATATTACAAACCCCCAACGGCACCGGATGAAGGCTCATCTTCCTCAAACCATAGCAACAATGAGAAACCGAAAAAAGGGATTGGGAGAGCTAACATCAGAGATTCCACGACCGGAAACACGACTCAATGCAAGCTTGCATCACACTACCAAATTATTTTGCTTTCTTTTCACTTTCTCTCACAATCCCATGCATGACTAAGCTCCAGTGCTTGAACCCCTTTTAGAAAGCACGGATCTTTTGAACCGGCGACTTATTGCTCTCCTCCGTCTACGGAGTGTGGGAGTGGGGTTAGGGAAGCCCGATTGCAGATCCGAAACCCCACTCAGCGAGCTGCAGGTTTCCCTCGCAGTTCCAGAAATACACCCTTGTGCTCGCCCACCCTTGTCCCCGGACATCCATCCTCGCCTTTCAGGCTGGGAGGGGCTGGAGCTTAGGCTTTCTTCCTGATCGTGACTGCAGAGGGTTCCAGCAGTTCCCCGCATGTTCTGACTGACACCCCCACATTCCCAGCAACCTCTTCTCTACTCTGAGCCACAGCTACAGAGCATACCAGCAGGCCAATCTGGCTCTCCTCCAGCTACCTGGAGTTATCTAATCACGATAAATGAGGATAAATTAGCTTAGCACCACGGCGACAGGGCTCCTTCTTGTTACGCAGCAGGGTGCTCCATCTTGTAGCACTCTTGCTTGTTATGGGGACAAGGCCCTTAACTTTTTCCTCAACTCCCCAGCTGCCACCTGAGCCATTTGGAGAAATCAACAAGCTCATTGTGCACTTGCTTGGCGGTCCCCTTCCAACTGTGTAATTCGAGCAGCTAGCACTGCGTATTCTGTCAGGAGGTAGACTTCACAACGACTGACCCTATCAAGGTGATTCAGTAAAAGCCTATAAAAGAATTCATCACCTTTTCTGAGGGACAACTACAGACTGAAAAGGAATGAGTCTATTCAAACAGATTGCACTGCTGCTATGAGGAAACCAAATAAGAATGTGGCGTCTCTCTCTCTCTTTCCTCTCTAACATAAGTAACTATGGTAACAGGCGCTCTGCATGGCACTGCTTCCACAAGCTCTCCAGAAATAAAACTGTTGGGCTAAGAGCGAGCAGGTAAAGACAAAAGATCCCGGGTGCCACTATTTATAGAGGCAGGCTTACATAATCTCCACACAGACCAGCGCTGGCCGAGGGAGGTTGGGTTTTGGGGTGAGTGGCACTGGGGCACTGGCCCTAGAATCGAGTGAGCAAGAGTGGTGTCTGGAGGTTACACTAAAGATTGTGAGCAAGCATAAAGGCTACAGGAGGGGGAGTAGTGAGAAAGAAATAGTTTGAACAGAGAGAGGAAATAAGACGGTGGATTGGATTTGATGGTTGCACTGCTAAAGGGTGAACGCTTGGCAAAGCTCAGCATATATGCGCTTGTTAATCAGCAACTAAAGCTCCCATGGGACACATATCAGCCTGTGGTGGTGGGAGATGTTCGCCACTGAACGTCACTGTATCAGCGATTACATCACCACTCGATTCACTGAGGTAACAAGTGCTTATGACAGATGGAAAGAACGCTGTCAGGGATAACAAACACAAAACTTTACCCACTGGCACTGTGAGCCACACTCCCTTCATTCCACACAAAATCAAGAGAACACAGTTGAGGGCCTGAGACAACAACGTCACAGTATGTTTGGCTAATGAAAGTTGAATGATTGAGGGAGAGTGTGGATGTAAACAGGTTTATTAAAAGGAATTGGACAAGTAGATACAGTAGCTTGTTTGAAAGACAGCACTGTCAGTCCTGGTGTCACAAAAAACATTTGTTTGACACAAGGAGCATGACTAAATGGCTCCCCCTAGCAGTCGTACACAGTCATTACACTCTCCAAACTATAATATTGATTCTTTAGAGCTTGACTGAACAAGGTGTGAATGAACAGCTTCATTGTTATCCATCAGTTGATATAATCAGCAAATGAAACTCTCACACTTCATAAAACAGGAAGCTTTGAGAATGTAATGCAATAATTGTCCCATTATGGGGCAAAAGAAAGTGTGACTCACGTAAATATGCCCCAACTACTCTTACCAATGGATGCAAACAGATGCTCTGGATCTCATCAATGCGCAAATGGAGGAACTCTGACTCATCTATTTATGCCCGTGCGTTAGATCTCACTAATGCTGTTTTGCCTATTATCCCATTGTAGCTACTGTGCATCTGAGGAGAGGGAGGGGGATTGCGCATTGAGTGTTTTAGTCACACCGAACAACCAAAAACTACAAAGGCTGGGAGATGCATTTCAAATGGCAATAGCTATGAGGGCACACATGCTATGATGCCCAAAGGGAATGAAAATATAGTGGAAGATGTGTGTTTATCTCCTCTCTCATCATCATTCGTCATGTTGCTCACATTGCCACGTTTTTTTTTATTGTGTGAACAGATGAAGTAAAAATTTAAATAAATAAAATTCTCAAATACAGCATGACTCATCAACAGGCTTAAGTCTCCAAAACACTGCTGACGCAACCAGGAGTGTGTAAACAGAGGGGTGTCAACACTTTTGAACTTTCCCTCCGATCATCATCAACAACACACTTAAACGATCACAATTACAAGCTTAGCTACCTTTTATTTTACAGGCCCCAAAAGTGTTGCTTCATTAAACTGTAAACCTACTTAATGTATAACAAATAAGAATACAATATGGATAAGACACTTTGGGTAAGCAGCAGTAAGTTAATACACTAATATATAATGTAAACTATGTTAAAACGTTACTTCCAGATTCTGAAGCTCAGATGAATGAAAGCAGAATGCCGTTGTATAGTGCAAATACTACCTCTAATTAATAACTGTTTGTAAGTCATGGCACATAATAAGTATGTATAAATTGTTTTTTTCTTGACCTACCAATATTTTAACAATCTTAAAATAAATCATTATTTAGAAACATATCTTTATATTTTCCAGAAATAGCAGGTTAAATTTGTGTTTTTAATTGTTAATTTTCTTAATAATAAAAAAGAAAAAAAAAGAAAAAGATAAAGTCATAGCTGCTAAAAAAAAATTTCAGAAGAGTTTGTAGTTTGGCATATTCTTGCTAATGCTTCAATGGCTATCACTGTTCATTTTTGACAATATAAACCATACATTTTTAGAATTTAAGCCATAAATGGATGTATAAGATTAATGAACGCAAAGTTTTCAGTGGCAACACAGAACAGGCTGGAAAAGGCAAGTGTTCTTTCGACTGGCCAGAAACGCTCTTACACTGGCAAAGAGTCAGTGGACCATCTTGTTGAACCCCGTTAAATATGGCCCGTTAAATAAAAATTTTGCTCTATGAACATTTAGTCAAATGATTTTACATATCTAACTAAAATTGTAAATAAATAAATAAATAAATAAATAAATAAAAATAAAAAGTACAATTAAACTGACAGTGTATTTTTTTTTTTTGTTGCTGTTTGTGTGGTGGTAGGGGTGTCAGAATTCATCAAACATATCTTAATTTGTGTTCCGAAGATGATCGGCGGTCTTACAGGTTTGGAACGGGTGAGTAATTAATGACAGAATTTTCATTTTTGGGTGAACTAACCCTTTAATAGAAAAAAAAAAAAATAACTGTCAATGCAATTCATCTTCCTGTGAAGCATGGCCAATTCAATTCAAATTCTAACACATGAATTACATGTAGAACAAAGAGAGCAAATCTCCAACCCTAGTTTATAATCAGAGTAAATTACATACCACTTAAAAAAAAAAAAAAATCCATCAATAGATATTATTTGAGTATAAAGTATAGGATTAAATTCAACTGAAGAATGATTTTATAAAAAGTTTTTAATTTATTCTGTTAAATGAAGCCAAACAGCAATGGACCAGAATAAGTGCACTGTCTCCTCCTGATTCACACAGATGATATTGTTTTGTCTGATTCAAACCTGAGGAAATAATCACATTAAACTGGATGTAAAACTGAAATATTTTATCAGGACTCATCGTTATTATTTAAATGAACAAATAAAAATCCACCAATTATATAAATTATGTAAAAACGAATTACACTTTGTTTTAACAAAAATATGGCACCAGTTGAGCATCTTAGGCCATGTCCACACGTACACAGGTATTTTTATAAATGGGGTTTTTTCTTCTTCCACTTTTAAAAAAATCTCCGTCCACATGAAACCGCAAACGCATGCTATGATGCACTGTCAAGAGCATGCCAAGCCAACAGGTGGCGATATAATCTCAACCGTAAAGCCATGTTGGCCAATCAGAAGCCTGAAAAAGTTTCCAGTAGGCAGAGATAACAGCACTGGCTCCGACATCACAAGCCAAAAATGCAGGTTTCGCTGTCTACATGATAACACTGCAACCGGACTTTTTGAAAATCTTCACCCTGGCAGGTGTTTTCAAAAAATTTTGGTTTCAGCGAGCTGGCACTGTGATTGTGTGTGGACGAACGGCCAAACCGCATAGAATAAGCTGCGGTTTTGAAAAAATAACCACATTCGTGTGAACAGGGCCTTAATTTAGAATTCTGATTCTGGCCTGCTACTGATTTTCAATACTCTTCAGCCATTATCAGTACTGTCAGAGCCGACCAGCCAGTAAAGGGGTGGCTACCTTGCCCCCTTCCAGTACTATCACTGTACTGTTCCCAGATGTATCCAGTGTCCATATACTGCTTGTAAACATTATTGATAAGGTTAGTCCTGAGCTCTTGATATAGGGTAGCTGCCTTCTCTTTGTATGGCCCTTCTATGCTGCCATAGTGATGCAGTGCTCTAACTGCCAGGTAGTTGATGTTGATCCAGATCGCTCCTCGCCAGTAGGGGGCATCGTGTTCCGTGTTCCTCTTCATGTAGAGGGGATCTGAGCGCGAAAGTGAGCGCAGGCCATAGGGTGTCCAAAGGCGGTCAGGGTCTTGAATATCCCGCAAAATATGCTCCATTTTTGGCGAGTCTGGTGTCAGAATTTGTAGCAAGAATGGAAAAAGGCTAACATAGCCTAATGCATTCACATACTGCAGCTTAGGGGCTTTACGAACAGAGCGAACCAATCGTGCGACTGGGAACTGGTGCCGTGGTTGTCCAGGAGGCACAAACACTTTCTCCTGCTGAAGTGAGACCGCCTGAGTGTGATTTCCATAATCACTGAAGGCGTGCAGATTCTCAGACCAATGCAGTTTGTTTAACAGATCATTATTGCTGAGAGCATGATGGGTGTTTTCGTACACCTGGTGGGGTTCCCCAAGTATTCGTGCCACATTTGCCATGATGCCAGAGGCCAGGGTCATCCAGCAATATAAGTCCACATGCCTCTCATCAGCAGATGGGTGGGAAGCCCGAGGGTAGTCATCCAGGCCAGAGGTCAAGGTCTTGGGATTTAGGAAAATGTTGGTGTCTTTGTCCCGGCCTCGCCAGCGGTAGGAGCTGGCAATTGGTCCAGCTTGTGTGGTGTTAAACCACTCAAACCAAATCTGCAGTCTTGGGTACAACCTTCTCAGGAAAGGAATCATGGTTTGAGAGGAGGACAACTCAGGTTGAGCATCCAGCTGTTCCAGTAACTCCTGTAGGGCCAGGAAGAGCGTGGGCGGGTTAGCGTTTTCGTTGTGCTGCACTATAAACTCGGATGGTACTTTGCTTCGAGCTTCATCATCCAAAATTTGTTCGCGTGGGATCCAGCCCTCTACATTGATAAGATCGAGCCAGTGCGCAATGACCTCCTGTGTTAACTGAGTGTCCCATTTGCTGATAAGAAGCTGATGAAATCCTTCATCCCAAAGAAAGCCCCTTGGAAAGAAAGAGCGAGATGGTACTGCTGTAAGCAGTGGACCCTCAGGGTAAAGCACAGGGTGCTCGTTGTAAGCTGACTGGACAACCGACTGTCCGAAAAAATATCCCATGCCACCAAGCATGTTGCTTAAAGCTGCCTTAGCAAATTCAATCTGTGAAGATGTGAACCCTTTAGCTTGGAGGCCAAATGAACTCTCAAACTTCTCATCAAATGCCACCTTACGCTTCTCCAGCTCGTCTGTAAGAACCGAGCCCACAAGCTGATTAGGTCGTTCCCGGAAGCTCCCGGATTCAAACAAAACTTCAATCTGGAAAGGGGTTTGTACAGTTACTTGATGCACCACAAAATCACTCTCCATCTTGGGATCTTTCTGTTGGTTCTGGTGGTTAGTGACTTTGTAAGAATCCACGGCAAAATATGGTCTTTTTTCACCTTTGGTAGGACTGAAAGTAAACTTGTGATTTAGGCTGTTCTTCACTATATCTGTTAGCTTATCAAGACCAGGGCTCTTAGTCTGCAAGTAATTATATCTGAAAAGAAAAACAGTAAAAATGAAGTAACTTGTTAAAATAATATGACAGAAAACCTTATTTTATCATAATTGTTTTTCCTCATCTGAGAATCAGTAAATAGATAAATAATAAATCAGTAAATTATATATATTATTAACAAATTAATAATAAAATACTATAATAAATATTGCTTTAATTTTTTGTTACTGTTATATTATTTATTCTGTTGCAGTAAACTACTGCTAAAAATCTACAATCCTCTCTATTCCTATTGTAACAATACTACTTACTACAAAAGCTTGTAGTGAACAAGAAATGTAAGATACCTGGCATATTTGCCACTAGCACCTTCCCCTGCAGAGGGCTTGCCAAACGTAATCTTGAAGTTGCCAAGCTCCTCAGATGTTCCAGTCACAGAGCTCAAGCGATTTTTTTCTTCTACATGGGCCTGCAAGGAACCTTGAACATCTGTAGCAGCGTAGAACATCAGCGAGATCACAGGAGCCGAGGAAGCAGTGCTCTGCCAATCAGAAACAAAGACAGACTTGATGTAATGAAGCAATTTCTATACTGAGACAAACTATGATTATAAACGCTTGTATGATTTTGTGTTTATCAGAAGTAACCACTTTATATCATATTAATGGTACTAGCAGAAAGCTGTGATGTTATGTGGATCTGATAAACTACATCTTCTACCATACTTTACAGTATCAGACCTTCAAAAAATCATGCAGATTGTATATTTTCTATTAAATCTCATTGAATAAATTTTGTATTGGATTGGCCTTAAATCTGTGACCCTCTTAAAGACCAAAACCTGTTCACATATCAACGTTGACACAATGTTTTACTTAATGAATTGTCATGACGTTGCAAGTCATTTCTGCTTAATGGATAAATATTTTATAGAGATTGTCCTAATAAGTAGCAATTTCTTGCAATGGAATATTCGACAGTAGAGATGTAATGATTAACCACGAGAAAAATCGATTCAAATATGTGATGGTTCAAATCAGTTGAGATGCTAAACAAATTACGATTCATTCAGGGCTAGGATTTTATATGAATGCATGCCTGAGGGGAACTTAATGTCTTTAGAAAAGTTTAGATGGTATTTTTTCTTTTCATCTTGCCTCTGTATAATGCATATTAAAGTTCATAAGTGGACCGCTGTTTCGTTTACAGCAGAAACCAAGGAAAGGCTTTAAGCGCCACCTGCTGGCAGGGAGTGAATCTGCGTTTTATTCAGCTTGTCTGCTGTTATATGCAGATATTTTTATGTATAGTTTCACAAAACTGAAGTCAAACCATTCTGTTTTTGCTTCAAAATTTCGAAATTATACATTCTAATTTAAATTAAAAACTGCTCATGTTGCATGTATGCAGCATCTTTGTTTGGATCATGATTAAAAAGCAGTGGTTGCCTCTAATTTTAAATAGAAAGAGCACAGACAAAGCCTTAATTTGTTTATATGAAGAGATTTATTTATTTATTTATTTATTTTTTGGTGGGGCTTGTTTTAAAATTTCAGTTTAGTTTTGTTATTTACATTTACATTCCATTTAAATTTAGAAGACGCTTTTATCCAAAGCGACTAACAGATGAGGACAATAGAAGCAATCAAAACCAACAAAAAAGCAATAATATGCAAGTGCTATATTAGTATATTTCAGTTTCACAAAGAAATGTACAGCATTTTGTCCAAGCAATAATAAAAGGACAAATTTAATTCATAATTTGTCTTAAATATCATTTTGTTAAAAAAAAAGTGAATTGAATCAAATCGTGAAATCAAAATCGTGAACCAAATCGAATCGTGAGTTGAGTGAATCGTTACAACTCTATTCGACAGTAATATATATATATATATATATATATATATATATATATATATATATATATATATATATATATATATATATAGCTCCATTACTCTTTTTATTTGTTAAAATAACATTTTTATTTGTTAAAATGCATTAACAAATGAATTTGTTAAAATGTTACATTTTTTAAAATTCACTGATATTTCCAGGTTTTCCAGGACTGTGACGACCCAGGCTATGTGCATTGAAAACAACTAATACCTTTGTGCTATTTTACTCCTATTATATTAGAATTTAAATATCCTCTTATTTGACAATATTAAAATAATAAATCAGTTAGAGATTTCTGTTAAACACATAAACTGTTAGAGCATTACTCTTTGCTTACATGTTGTTTCGCAGTAATCCTCCAAGTCCAGTCTCCACCATGATCTCCACCCATACGCTTCACAAACTCTGTGGTCAGGGTGAATTCACGGTCATGGACCTCCTGGACTCCAAAAGAGACTCCGTCATGCATTAGCCATCCGTAGCCCAGCAAATGGTCCCCTTGTTCGCAAGTGTGCCTAAGATTTCCATCCATTTCAGCAAACTGACGCATCCACATTAAGCCTAATCAAATCAATAGAAAAATGCAGGCTTGTAATAACCTCAAATCATCATATATAGAAATGGTGCATAAAGTGTGCATCGGAATCACCCCACCTGTCACAACAGATCTGGGACTTCTTGTTTTCATCCCGAAGTACACCTGGGGCCGATAGGTACCCCAATATCTTTCAGGAGACACAGCAGGACTTGAGCTATTAGCATCCAAGACCCGTGGAGAGGGGTGCAAGGTCACAACCCTCCTGGCCAAGGATGAGCGCATATAAAGGGCATAGAAGAACCAGATAAGACTGAAGATACACAAACCGATGGATATATTGATAAACACCTTCCCAATGTCAGTTTTCTTCTTCTTCTCCTTGCGTGGGGGAGCTGGTGTTTTTTCCTCCTTTCTTGGGCTAGGTACGCCATCCCCTGCTACAACCCTCTTCCTCCGCCTACCCATCTTTCTTTTGACCTGAGCTAGCTGGTCTGGGGACAACAGTCATTCAAATGCACCTGCAAATCACCACAAGTCAAGAGATTTTGAATACAGTTAGCACAGTGACTGCAGCATAAGAAGCTTCTTTATCCTATAATAATGCATTAACGGGAATATATGTCCCTAAAACAGGACTACAGTTTTACACTGTCTGTGTACAAGATGATGCAAATTGCATAGACAGCTGGCTAGCTGAACAAAAGAATGAGGAAATGAATGAACGAGCGAACGAAATAACGTTAACTGATAAATGAATGAATGAGATTCAGCTCGTCAGTGTCTATTTACCACCTCTGCAGTTAGCATTATTTCTGTGATAATAGTGAACGATGCAATGGGCAAATTAACTAAAACAAGGCAAGCGTAATTTACATTTTACCTTACGTACGTGTCAGTATTCTACTGAACTTAATCAGCAGCACGGACACTTCCGCTGAAGTTGACAACAATAGTAGATGCATCAGGGTTGCCAGGTTTTTACAACAAACCCCGCCCAATTGCTACTCAAAATTAGCCCAATCGCGTTTCGAGGGGGTCCCCCGGTAAAAGTCGCGTTCTGGGAGGTAAATACGCGTTTAATGGCGGGGTTCCCCCAGCAAAATTAGCATTTAAGGGGATATATATCACGTTCTTGTGGTCGCTTAAACCCACGGACATGAAAAACAACCCGCGGAAAGAGTGTTAAAGGAGCCTAATTCCGCGGGAAAACCGCGGACTTGGCAACAATGAGATGCAGATTCACTGTTATTCAAAATAAAAGTCCTCCAGCGGCATACTTTTGCTGCAGACACCTTCAATGAACATTTACTCATCACCCTTTAGTCATCACATTCGTGTCGTTTAAAACCTAAATGGCTTTCTTTCTTTTGTAGAAAAGTAAATAAGCTATTTGTTAAATGTCTTTTGATAAAGTGTTTTTGACCATACAGTGAAAGACTTTTACATCTTCTTTTGGGTTATACAGAAGTATGATACAGGCTAGATGTTTGGAATGACATGGTGAGAAAATTATGTTAGAAGTTTCATTTTGGGGGGTGAACTACACATTTAATTTTTCTATAGATTAACACTTATTGCGTTGATGTATTTTAAATTCGGTCAAATTTCTGACAATAATAGTAATTAAATCATTCATCATCCTTTTAGGATAATCTTAACTCTAAAACTATTACAAAATTACAAAATCTAAATGCGTCTTGTTTTTTGGTGAGCATTCAGCGTGATAAAAATGAAAGATATATCTTCGTGAAAGATATATCTAGGTGTTTACAGAGCTTTTTTTGATGATGACCCGAAAATAAGTTAAAAGGAACAGCTGAACATCAGTTCACAAATGGAAAAATATTGGAAACATTTTACAATAAGGTGTCATTTAAAGAGTTAACTAACATGAACACATAATGAACATTTATTACAGTGTTTATTAATCTTTGTTTACATCAGTTAATACAAATACAGTTTCTAATTGTTAGTTCATGTTAGTTTACAGTGCATAAACTAATGTTAACAAACACAACTTTTGATCTTAATACTGCATTTAACAATGCATTAGCTAAAATTAATAAATGCTGTAGAAGTAGGTTATTGTTTATTCTTGGTTCATGTTAACTAAAGTAGTTAACTAATGTTAACTAATGAAACCTTATTGCAAACTGTTTCCAGAATATTGTTCAAATTATTACTGCCTTTAGTTATTATTTTGGAATAAATATAAAGATGACTATAAACACTATAGGTGCTGGTCATATAATTAGAATATCATCAAGCAGTTGATTTATTTCATTAATTCCATTCAAAAAGTGAAACTTGTATATTATATTCATTCATTACACACAGACTGATATATTTCAAATGTTTATTTCTATTAATTTTGATGATTATAACTGACACCTAAGGAAAATCCCAAATTCAGTATCTCAGAAAATTAGAATATAACTTAAGACCAATACAAAGAAAGGATTTTTAGAAATCTTGGCCAACTAAAAAGTTAAAAAAAGAAAAGTATGAGCATGTACATCACTCAATACTTAGTTGGGGCTCCTTTTGCCTGAATTACTGCAGCAATGTGGCGTGACATGGAGTCAATCAGTCTGTGGCACTGCTCAGGTGTTATGAGAGCCCAGGTTGCGCTGATAGTGGCCTTCAGCTCTTCTGCATTGTTGGGTCTGGCATATCGCATCTTCCTCTTTCCAATACCCCATAGATTTTCTATGGGGTTAAGGTCAGGCGAGTTTGCTGGCCAATTAAGAACAGGGATACCATGGTCCTTAAACCAGGTACTGGAAGCTTTGGCACTGTGTGCAAGGTGCCAAGTCCTGTTGGAAAATGAAATCTGCATCTCCATAAAGTTGGTCAGCAGCAGGAAGCATAACGTGCTCTAAAACCTCCTAGTATATGGCTGTGTTGACCTTGGACCTCAGAAAACACAGTGGACCAACACCAGCAGATGACATGGCACCGCAAACCATCACTGACTGTTGAAACTTTACACTGGACCATTAAGAAATGTGGATTGTGTGCCTCTCCTCTCTTCCTCCAGACTCTGGGACCCTGATATCCAAAGGAAATGCAAAAGGTAATTTTTTTTCAGAGTACATAACTTTGGACTACTCAGCAGCAGTCTAGTCCTTTTTGAAGCGAGACGCTTCTGACACTGTCTGTTGTTCAAGAGTGGCTTGACACAAGGAATGCGACAGCGGAAACCCATGTCTTGCATACGTCTTTGTGTAGTGGTTCTTGAAGAACTGACTCCTGCAGTCCACTCTTTGTGAATCTCCCCCACATTTTTGAATGGGTGTTGTTTCACAATCCTCTCCAGGGTGCAGTTATCCCTATTGCTTGTACACTTTTTTTTACCGAATCTTTTCCTTCCCTTCGCCTCTCTATTAATGTGCTTGGACACAGAGCTCTGTGAACGGCCAGTCTCTTTTGCAATGACATTTTGTGTCTTGCCCTCCTTGTGCAAGGTGTCAATTGTCGTCTTTTGGACAACTGTCAATTCAGCATTCTTCTCCATGATTGTGTAGCCTACAGAACTAGACTGAGAGACCATTTAAAGGCTTTGCAGGTGTTTTGAGTTAATTAGCTGATTAGAGTGTGGCACCAGGTGTCTTCAATATTGAACCTTTTCACAATATTCTAATTTTCTGAGATACTGAATTTGGGATTTTCCTTAGTTGTCAGTTATAAACATCAAAATTAAAAGAAATAAACATTTGAAATATATCAGTCTGTGTGTAATGAATAAATATAATATACAAGTTTCACTTTTTGAATGGAATTAGTGAAATAAATTAACTTTTTGATGATATTCTAATTATATGACCAGCACCTGTATATATATAAACCCTTCAAAATGAGTATGCATACGGCTCTCTTCAAACGCGAAGCTGGCCAATGAGTCGACAAAATCCGCTTGTACTTTTTTAAAATAAAAGCTCTCATGCTACCAAGCAATTTTCACGTGCCCATAAACATTAGTTACATTTACTTTAGCACAGTATCACAACTGAGAGAACATAGCGGTTCATTTGGAACATATCGGATGTTAAATATTGGTACGGACTCAGAAGTTAATGAGGAATGGACTAACTAACTAAACAAATAAAGACACTACTGGCAAAACATTAGTTATGCACTGGCCAATGTGAGGTAAGTCTTTATTTCATTGCAGTTTATCTGTTTGTATAGATTTCAATTATAATACTTACTTTTTTCTCTCTAAATGATTTATGTTTTAAAATGATTTATTTATTTCTAATTATTTATTTCTGAAAAGGTAAAAACTTATTTCTTTTTTTTCTGGCTGTTGGCAGCATTTTCTGGTTTATGAATCCATCATTATTAATAATAAATAATTTATAAATAATTATGATAAATTAATAAATAATTATGAATAATTAACTGAAGTATGTAAAAAAAATGAACTGGCTTTATCAATGATCAGTTTTATGTTCTGGAAAATGGAAATGTATGCTATTTTTCATATTTATTTACATTTACTATTTAATAAAACTTATATGCATTTATGGTTGCTGGACTTTTTTTTTCTAACTTTCCTGTATCATTACCGCTATGTTTTTATTATTGCAAAGCAACCATTTTTTTTTATTTTATTTTAATCTAACCAAAGAAGCCTACTGACTGCAATGTTGTTGCACATCTGACATTAAACCTTGACTTGATCTGAGCTATGAAGTTAAGCATAACCTCAACAAATCAACAGTGGCTCAGAAGATATTCATTAGTTGTGGAACTTTCATTAGTTAAATACATATTGAATCAATTGTAAATGTATGCATTTATTTCCACCTAATTAAAAAAAAAATGTTTTTCTGGAATTCTGGGTAACATTGTTTACCATATAAACAGCTTTGATGTTCAAGACTAAGGCCAATAATGAGTAACCTTTATATTTACATTAAAAAGAGAAACACAAACTTCTGAATTGTTCTGTATTCTTTATTAATCTAGTATTTTTTAATTTTTTTTTGCAGTTTAACATGTTCATGCCAAAGACTAAATTTGCTTTACATTTCCTTTACATCATGAGCTTGCTTTACCTTTGCTTAACATTATAAAGTGCATGGAGTGTGAATAAATAATAGCTTTAATTCCAAAGTTCTACCTTTGTCCCTTTAAATGAAACTGTGTGTCAAGCAGACTAATGCTTTGCAAAAGCTTATTAATTGTAAACATAAACAGAATATTACAATAAATACAAATAAATAACAGCAATACAGTTTTATTATACGCTATAGGAAGAATTAAAATATCACATTTATGAACATTTTATAGAGAACCTGTTTGTCTAGCAATAATTTATAAAATAAGCATTAACATAGTACTTTTATACTTAAGAGGCAGCATTGAATTGCACACTGAATATCCAAAATCCATGATTTTTATGTTTTCATTGGTGTTCAGTCCTTTTTTTGTCATCCCTGAATTCTCTAGAAGAGGCTGTTTCGAGTTGTGTACTGTACATTGTATGACCGTCTTCTGTGCCAACGTCTCCTGATTGCTGCACAGCAACCACACAGCAAACACTGAACACATAAACAGACAAAGTGAGAGTTAGCCTCACAGAAGGGAATTTTATACAGCTGTACATACACAATTATATACCACATTTAAAAGGAAGCTCTACGTCTCTTTTTACTGCTAGAATAACACATGCCTGTTGTTGTCATTAATCGCTTCACTACCAACGCACATATTTGACATTCAGTCATCATAATACTTACACAAAGGAGAATCCAGCAAGGTACGAGCCCGATGATAATAGCACAGGGGACAATGATAGCCACAACCCATGCTGCGTTTGTACCGTTGTTTGAGATTGTAGTGCTCATGGTGGTTGGAACTGGTGTGGTAAACTGTGAAAAGGGTATTGACCAAGAAACCGGCACCCGTGTTGCTGGCATATTGTGAGAAAACATACGTAACATTGGCCTCAATCACAGTGGAATTTTCCCTGTGGAGAGATCAAAAACGTACAATGAGAAACAAAAGTAAATATCTAAAAATGATCGTACCATTCATTCACCTATGTATCATAAAAGCAGTTTTCTTCAGTTCATTTAGACATTTCTTCAACATTTACAAAGTAAAAAGCAGTGGATCAGAACGCACTTGAAATGGGCTGGAATGAGCAGATTAACTGAGGGGTCCTTTAGGATCTGGATCACCTGTAGAGTGCATCAATTAAAAAATAATAGGTTAATGCTTAAAATAGGGCAATTTCAGGACAAGAATATCCAAGCATCTCCAACTCACCAAGTCATTTATCTTCTTTTGGATTTCTTGATAGGTTTCATTCCTTTTTAACTCTGTCAGTAATACTTTGCTGATTTCAAATGTAAAGATGAGCGCGTAGGCAGTGTCATTAATTCCTTTAAAATATAAAACAAAAATTATTTGTTGTGTGACTATATATTGGTCATGGGGTTTCATTATCCATTTTCATTATGCATATTTATTGACTGCTTTTTAATTATTATTTTCCTTCAAAGGAAGTCATAAATAAGGACTACATGATTACAACAGATACACCATTTGCATACAAATGTTATAATCAAAACAAAAATGGAGCATGAAAATAGAGCAAAACTCACCTAAATAGTTGACATTTGTCAAGATCACAGGATCACTCACGCTTACTGTTCTGGCAGTTAGTTTAGTTGTGAGATTTGCGGCCAGCATAGATTTAACCACCTCTAGAACACTATTCTCACTTGGTCTTGGGCCCAGTGTGATAAACTCGAGACGAATCCTAATAATTGCCTTCCTACTCCTGCATAAAAAAAATTATTGGAATATAAACACAGAAAATTTAAACAACTAGCTTTAAAAATAACTAAATAAATCACTCATTGGTCTTACAAGATTGGTGGTGAAGTTGTTGTCAGAGTGGTCTCTGTAAAAGAAATGAATAATTAATGAAGGAGTATCAGAATTTCAATTACAGCATTTGGTGTTTTTGAAGCAAGACATATAAAACTTTAAAAATGGAAGTTTAACATTTGATTGTCGGTTTGGACATATAAACTGTGGGGTAACAGATGGTTGACAGTGCAGCAGGTGTAGACATGGTAATACCTTCGGCGAGTTGGAGAAGTTCCTGAACAAATATGCTGGGTTGCGTGATGTCACTTGGTGAGATAACATACTCTACTTTGGCCTGAATCACAGTGGAATTACCCCTGTGGGGAGATTAAAATGTACAATGAGAAACTAAAGTCAATAACTAAAAATTCTTCTTAGTCACAAGCCATGTACTCATGTATAAAAACTTCCCAACTAACACCAATGAAGAGTCAACAGGACATATTTGCTCAAATCAAAGTAAAAAGTGAGTCAGAACTTACGTGAAATCAGCTGCTTGGAACTTAATGACAGGAGCTGAGGAGTTACTGAGGAGGATCTTGGCCAGCTGAAAAAATTAGATGAATTTGTTTTTAAATATGTTGAGGTTAATGTGGTAAATGAGAGAGAGAGAGAGCGAGAGAGAGAGAGAGAGAGAGAAGAAAAAAAGTGTCTGTAAAAGACTACTTTACTGAAATGTCTCCAACTCACCAATGTGTTTAAGGAGTCTTGTATTAACAGGTGGGTACCATTCCTGAGTTCAAGTTTCTCAGACATGGTTATATTGCTGATTTCAAATCCAAAGTTGAGAGCATAGGCTGTCTCATTTATTTCTTAAAAAATATATAATAAAATTAATTAGTTGTGTGGTTATATGTGGGTGGTGAAATTTCACTAATGCATTCCTTAATATTATTTATTTGTTATTTTAACTTATAGGCTATAAAAGCTACAGAACTACAACATTAGAATTTAAATAACATATTCGGAAACAAAAAAGAGGCCAAACCAGGAGAGAAAAACTCACTTGTGTATGTGACATTGACAAAGCTCACAGGATCACTCAGGTCTTGTGTTGTGGTGTCTTGTTTAGCTGTGAGACGTGTTTTCAGCAGAGTGTTAGCCACCGCAAGAACATTATCTGGATTTGGCAGGGGGCCCCGTGTGACAAACACGAGGTGAATGAATATAAGTGCTCTGCCAAGCCTACAAAGACAGTAAATAATATACATTAAGGTAGGAAATGAAAATGAAAAAAAGTAAATATCAGACTGAAATCACTGCTCTTACACTATCTTTGGAGTAGTTGTCAGAGTACTGGCTGTTGTTAAGACTGTAAAAGAAAGTAATGATTAATCAAGGAAGCTTGCAGTTACAACATTTGCAATCCATTGTCAGTTTTGACCAACCTGTTGGTGAACGAAGCTCATTTAGGAAGCTGACTGGTTGTATGGCATCTCTATCCTGGAAGGTGTATTCCATCCTGCCATCAATCTGGTTTGATGTGCTTCTGCAGGAAAAACAGAATATATCTGTTAAGGATCTACTGTATATGTGCAAAGAGGTTTTTTTGTTGTTGTTGTTTTTGAGTAAATGCACTTAATAATGTGAAATGTGAGTACATATACATTAAGCCTGTTTGCATCTTACATGAAGTTGGTCGACTTGGGATTTAAAGTTGTTCTGCCAGGTTCATTCAGAAGACTATTCAGCTGCAGAAGAAAAATAAAACATTCATGAAACTCTGGAGAACAATTATATTGGACCTAAAAACAGTACTCATTTAATGCTCTATGCTTACCGCATTATTGACGACACCCTGAGCTTGAAGGTAAGTGCCATTTCTTAGTTTAGGATCTTTTGACATGCTGATATTACTCAAATGAAAATTAAAGATGACAGCATAGGAGGTTGCCGTGATTTCTGTTTTGAACAAAATTATTAATCAAAATTAGACACTTTAATATTTCAAAAGCTTTTCAGGTGAAGATGATGATACTTACTCTCATAGGTGACATTCACCACCTTCACAGATTCATTCAGCTGTGACTCTCTGGAATTACGGAGAGTGTTGATAGCGCTGAGGACCAGAGCTTCACTGGGGACTGGAGATGAGGAGTTGAACAGCAGCTTGCTTGTGACCACTGCTGAACCAGATCTGTAAATAAAACCATGTTTGTTTAATGTACATCAAATGTTGGCAATAAAATTACTTTTCCATTTTTAATTGCTCTCAAAACAGAAAACCAAAACTTACATGAGGTTTGAAGGAGTCACAGAGTAACCGGTTGTTGTTCCTGGAAGCACTGTTGTAGTAGTAGTTGGAAGATGAAGCTCATTTAGGAAGCTGACTGGTTGTATGGCATCTCCATCCTGGAAGGTGTAGTCCATCCTGCCATCAATCTGATTTGAAGTGCTCCTACAGATTAAGCAGAAGATATACGTAAGGGACTTTAATCCACATCTTCAAAAAGTTTGGATTTTTTTTTTCTGTAATTCTTATTTTCCATGGCTTCCAAGCTAAAATTTGAGAACACATGAAATAAAGATTGTGAAGTGAGTTTGCATCTTACGTGAAGTTGGAGGACTTTGGTTTGAAAACTTGCTTGCCAGGTTCATTCAGAAGAGTGTTCAGCTGCAGAACAAATATCAAACCATTCATTAACATCTGGTGAAGACTAGTATTTTCATACTGTTCATTTTTAAATTTTTTACCGAATTATTGATGACATCCTCCACTTGCGGGTATGTATTGTTTCTGCGCTCAGGGTCCTCTGGCATGCTGATGTTAACCAAATTAAAGGTAAAGACCACAGCATAAGAGGTTTCTGAGATTTCTGTGTGGAAAGAAAATTTTAATAAATTTTTTGGTCAAAGCTTTCCATTCATAATTGTTTGTCTGATTCCCATTCAAAAGCTGTACAACCTTATAGACTGACACTTACTCTCATACGGTGACATTCACCACCTTCACTGATTCATTCAGCTGTGACTCTCTGGATTTACGGAGAGTGTTGATAGCGCTGAGGACCAGAGCTTCACTGGGGACTGGAGATGAGGAGTTGAACAGCAGCTTGCTTGTGACCACTGCTGAACCAAATCTGTAAATAAACCATGTTTGTTTAATGTACATCAAATGTTGGCAATAAAATTACTTTTCCATTTTTAATTGTTCTCAAACCAGAAAACCAACATCTTACATGAGGTTTGAAGGAGTCACAGAGAAACCGGTTGTTTGTTCCTGGAAGCACTGTTGTAGTAGTTGGAAGATGAAGCTCATTTAGGAAGCTGACTGGTTGTATGGCATCTCCATCCTGGAAGGTGTAGTCCATCCTGCCATCAATCTGATTTGAAGTGCTCATACAGGACAAGCAGAAGATATCTGTAAGGGACTTTAATCCACATCTTCAAAAAGTTTGGATTTTTTTTTTTTTCTGTAATTCTTATTTTCCATGGCTTCCAAGCTAAAATTTGAGAACATATGAAATAAAGATTGTGAAGTGAGTTTGCATCTTACGTAAAGTGAGAGGAATTTGGTTTGAAAACTTGCTTGCCAGGTTCATTCAGAAGAGTGTTCAGCTGCAGAACAAATATCAAACCATTCATTAACATCTGGTGAAGACTAGTATTTTCATACTGTTCATTTTTTAATTTTTACCGCATTATTGATGACATCCTCCACTTGCGGGTATGTATTGTTTCTGCACTCAGGGTCCTCTGGCATGCTGATGTTAACCAAATTAAAGGTAAAGACCACGGCATAAGAGGTTTCTGAGATTTCTGTGTGGAAAGAAAATTTTAATAAATTTTTTGGTCAAAGCTTTCCATTCATATTGTTTGTCTGATTCCCATTAAAAAGCTGTACAACCTTATAGAATGACACTTACTCTCATAGGTGGCATTCACCACCTTCACTGATTCATTCAGCTGTGGTTCTCTGGAATTATGGAGAGTGTTGATAGCACTGAGGACCAGAGCTTCACTGGGGACTGGAGATGAGGAGTTGAACAGCAGCTTGCTTGTGACCACTAATGAACCAGATCTGTAAATAAACCATGTTTGTTCAATGTACATCAAATGTTGGCAATAAAATTACTTTTCCATTTTTAATTGTTCTCAAAACAGAAAACCAAAACTTACATGAGGTTTGAAAGAGTCACAGAGAAACCGGTTGTTGTTCCTGGAAGCACTGTTGTAGTAGTTGGAAGATGAAGCTCATTTAGGAAGCTGACTGGTTGTATGGCATCTCCATCCTGGAAGGTGTAGTCCATCCTGCCATCAATCTGATTTGAAGTGCTCCTACAGATTAAGCAGAAGATATACGTAAGGGACTTTAATCCACATCTTCAAAAAGTTTGGATTTTTTTTTCTGTAATTCTTATTTTCCATGGCTTCCAAGCTAAAATTTGAGAACATATGAAATAAAGATTGTGAAGTGAGTTTGCATCTTACGTAAAGTGAGAGGAATTTGGGTTTTGAAAACTTGCTTGCCAGGTTCATTCAGAAGAGTGTTCAGCTGCAGAACAAATATCAAACCATTCATTAACATCTGGTGAAGACTAGTATTTTCATACTGTTCATTTTTTAAATTTTTACCGCATTATTGATGACATCCTCCACTTGCGGGTATGTATTGTTTGCACGCTCAGTGTCCTCTGGCATGCTGATGTTAACCAAATTAAAGGTAAAGACCACAGCATAAGAGGGTTTCTGAGATTTCTGTGTGGAAAGAAAATTTTAATAATTTTTTTGGTCAAAGCTTTCCATTCATAATTGTTTTGTCTGATTCCCATTCAAAAGCTGTACAACCTTATAGAATGACACTTACTCTCATAGGTGACATTCACCACCTTCACTGATTCATTCAGCTGTGATTCTCTGGATTTACGGAGAGTGTTGATAGCGCTGAGGACCAGAGCTTCACTGGGGACTGGAGATGAGGAGTTGAACAACAGCTTGCTTGTGACCACTGCTGAACCAGATCTGTAAATAAAACCATGTTTGTTTAATTTACATCAAATGTTTGCAATAAAATTACTTTTCCATTTTTAATTGTTCTCAAAACAGAAAACCAAACTTACGTGAGGTTTGAAGGAGTCACAGAGAAACTGGTTGTTCTTCCTGGAAGCACTGTTGTAGTAGTTGGAAGATGAAGCTCATTTAGGAAGCTGACTGGTTGTATGGCATCTCCATCCTGGAAGGTGTAGTCCATCCTGCCATCAATCTGATTTGAAGTGCTCCTACAGGACAAGCAGAAGATATCTGTAAGGGACTTTAATCCACATCTTCAAAAAGTTTGGATTTTTTTTTTTCTCTGTAATTCTTATTTTCCATGGCTTCCAAGCTAAAATTTGAGAACATATGAAATAAAGATTGTGAAGTGAGTTTGCATCTTACGTGAAGTTGGAGGACTTTGGTTTGAAAACTTGCTTGCCAGGTTCATTCAGAAGAGTGTTCAGCTGCAGAACAAATATCAAACCATTCATTAACATCTGGTGAAGACTAGTATTTTCATACTGTTCATTTTTAAATTTTTACCGCATTATTGATGACATCCTCCACTTGTAGGTATGTATTGTTTCTGCACTCAGGGTCCTCTGGCATGCTGATGTTAACCAAATTAAAGGTAAAGACCACAGCATAAGAGGTTTCTGAGATTTCTGTGTGGAAAGAAAATTTTAATAATTTTTTTTGGTCCAAGCTTTCCATTCATAATTGTTTGTCTGATTCCCATTCAAAAGCTGTACAACCTTATAGAATGACACTTACTCTCATAAGTGACATTCACCACCTTCACTGATTCATTCAGCTGTGGTTCTCTGGAATTATGGAGAGTGTTGATAGCACTGAGGACCAGAGCTTCACTGGGGACTGGAGATGAGGAGTTGAACAGCAGTTTGCTTGTGACCACTGCTGAACCAGATCTGTAAATAAACCATGTTTGTTCAATGTACATCAAATGTTGGCAATAAAATTACTTTTCCATTTTTAATTGTTCTCAAAACAGAAAACCAAAACTTACATGAGGTTTGAATGAGTCACAGAGAAACCGGTTGTTGTTCCTGGAAGCACTGTTGTAGTAGTTGGCAGACGTATCTCATTTAGGAAGCTGACTGGTTGTATGGCATCTCCATCCTGGAAGGTGTAGTCCATCCTGCCATCAATCTGATTTGAAGTGCTCCTACAGATTAAGCAGAAGATATATCTGTAAGGGACTTTAATCCACATCTTCAAAAAGTTTGGATTTTTTTTCTTCTGTAATTCTTATTTTCCATGGCTTCCAAGCTAAAATTTGAGAACACAGGAAATAAAGATTGTGAAGTGAGTTTGCATCTTACGTAAAGTGAGAGGAATTTGGTTTGAAAACTTGCTTGCCAGGTTCATTCAGAAGAGTGTTCAGCTGCAGGAAGAAAAAAAATCAAGCCATTCATCAACCTCTGGTGAAAATTTACACTGGTCCCACACTTCACCAATGTGTTAATGCTAGTTTCTTACTGCATTATTGACAAGATCTTGCACTTGCACATAACTGCTGCTTCTTAGCTCAGGATCCTCAGGCATGCTGATATTATTCAAACTAATATTAAAGATGACAGCATAGGAAGTTTCAGAGATTTCTGTTTGGAAAGAGACATCCAGTTTCGATCAGTTAAAGTTTGACCTATTTCACTGATTGAAAATTTCATGAATTAAATGTCTTTACATTCATAATGAAGAAACTTACTCTCATAGGTAAAACTGTCAATCTTCAGTGATTCATTGATTTGGGACTTTCTAGCTTCATGAAGATTACTAATAGCACCTAGGACCAAAGTTTCAGTGGGCAGGGATGACAAAGATGAGAATATAAATTTGGTTGTGACTGTTGCTGCACCGGACACATTTGTTTGCAATGTTTTGGGTATGTTTGAAGTTTCTGGTTGCAAACTTGAAGTACTTTGAAGTGTTGCATCTGCTTTTGTTGTATTGTTCAGAGGTGTAGTTTTGCTAGTAAGAGTTTCAGCTGCTGTTGGTTTTATGGATGTGTGACCTGAAATTGTAGATGCTGGTGATGTTGACGTATTGTTGTTTGGACCTGATGCTATTGGAAATTCTGGAAATTCTGCTGTGTAAGTGAAACCTGTAATAATTCCAGTGGTAGTTGTTGATGCAGTTGTGGTTTCTGAATCCAAGTTTGGGCTTGAAGTTGTTTTGGTTGAAAGTGCAAGTGTGGCTGGAGCAGAAGATGTACTGGTAAAAGCGACAGTTGTTTTTAAAAGATCTCCTGATGTTACTTGAAATGCAGTTGTTGTTTGAGTTGCAGTTGAGCTTGGAATGGTGGCAGTTGCTGTGCTTGGAGCTGTAGCTGAGATATCAGCTGGAACTGTAGTGGTGGCCAGAACATTCATGGTTGTAATGGGTGCAGATGGGGTTCTTGGAGGTTCAGTTGTTTTTGTTGGAGTTAAAGTTGGTAATATAGTTACATGTGATGAGGAGATAGGCAAAATTGTTACAGCAATAGTTATGATCTCTGGAGACACAGTTGTGATTATTGGAGGTGCATTTGTTGTGGTAATGTGTGTTGCCTGGCTTAGAGCTGGAACTATATTAGTGAAAGCAACAGTTGTGCTTGATAGAGGTGCAGTTGTTATTTGGAATGCAGTTGTTGTTGCCACTGTAGGAGTGTTCTTGCTTGATGTCGTTGGATCATTAGTTGTTTTAGATGTGGTTGATGAAGCTGTAGTTGTGGTCTCTGCTGTTGTACTTTCTGAAGTGGTAGGCAGTGTTGTTGAAGTAATGGGTGTGGTTTCTGTACTCACAACTGTGGAGGTGGGAGTTTCAGTAGTTGGGGATGCTGTAGTTATTGATCTTGTTACAGGTGCAGTTGTTTCTGAAGATGTAGGCATTGTTGAAGTAAGAGTTGTGGATTCTGAAGTTACAGCTGTTGATGTTGCTGGATTGTTTGTTTTTGTAGATGTGGTTGATGAAGCTGTAGTTGTGGTTTCTGCTGTTGTACTTTCTGAAGTTGCAGGCAGTGTTGTTGAAGTAGTAGTTGTGGTTTCTGTATTTACAACTGTGGTTTCTGCTGTTGTTCTTTCTGAAGTTGTAGGCATTGTTTTTGAAGTAATAGGTGTGGTTCCTGTACTCACAACTGTGGTGGTGGGAATTTCAGTAGTTGAGGATGCTGTAGTTACTGATGTTGTTACAGGTGCAGTTGTTTCTGAAGATGTAGGCATTGCTGAAGTAAGAGTTGTGGATTCTGAAGCTACAGCTGCTGATGATGTTGGATCATTTGTTGTTGTAGATGTGGTCGATGAAGCTGTAGTTGTGGTCTCTGCTGTTGTACTTTCTGAAGTTGCAGGCAGTGTTGTTGAAGTAATGGGTGTGGTTTCGGTCCTCACAACTGTGGTGGTTGGAATTTCAGTAGTTGAGGATGCTGTAGTTACTGATGTTGTTACAGGTGCAGTTGTTTCTGAAGATGTAGGCATTGCTGAAGTAAGAGTTGTGGATTCTGAAGTTACAGCTGCAGATGTTGTTGGATCATTTGTTGTTGAAGATGTGGTTGATGAATCTGTAGTTGTGGTCTCTGCTGTTATACTTTTTGAATTTGTAGGCATTGCTGTTGAAGTAAGTGTTGGGGATTCTGAAGTTACTGCTGTTGATGTTCTTGGATTGTTTGTTATTGTAGATGTCCTTGAAGAAGCTGTAGTGGTGGTTTCCACTGTTGTACTTTCTGAAGTTGTAGGCAGTGTTGTTGAAGTAATGGGTGTGGTTTCGGTCCTCACAACTGCGGTTGTGGGAATTTCAGTAAATGAGGAAGCTGTAGTTACTAATGTTGTTACAGGTGCAGTTGTATCTGAAGATGTAGGCATGGTTGTTGAAGTAAGAGTTGTGGGTTCAGAAGTTACAGCTGCTGATGTTGTTGGATCATTTATTGTTGTAGATGTGGTTGATGAAGCAGTAGTTGTGGTCTCTGCTGTTGTTCTTTCTGAAGTCACAGGCAGTGTTGTTGAAGTAATAGTTGTGGTTTCAGTCCTCACAACAATGCTTGTGGGACTTTCAGTAGTTGAGTGTGCTGTAGTTACTGATGTTGTTACAGGTGCAGTTGTTTCTGAAGATGTAGGCATAGTTGTTGAAGTAAGAGTTGTGGGTTCAGAAGTTGCAGCTGTTGATGTTGTTGGATCGTTTGTTGCTGTAGATTTGGTTGATGAAGCTGTAGTCGTGGGTTCCGCTCTTGTACTTTCTGAAGTTGTAGGCAGTGTTGTTGAAGTAAATGTTGTGGATTCTGAAGTTACTGCTGTTGATGTTGTTGGATCGTTTGTTGTTGTAGATGTGGTTGAAGAAGCTGTAGTGGTGGTTTCCACTGTTGTACTTTCTGAAGTTGTAGGCAGTGTTGTTGAAGTAATAGGTGTGGTCTCTGTACTCACAACTGTGGTGGTGGGAATTTCAGTAGTTGAGGATACTGTAGTTACTAATGTTGTAACAGGTGCAGTTGTTTCTGAAGATGTAGGCATTTTTGAAGTAAGAGTTGTGGATTCTGAAGCTACAGCTGCTGATGATGTTGGATCATTTGTTGTTGTAGATGTGATTGATGAAGCTGTAGTTGTGGTCTCTGCTGTTGTACTTTCTGAAGTTGCAGGCAGTGTTGTTGAAGTAATGGGTGTGGTTTCGGTCCTCACAACTGTGGTGGTGGGAATTTCAGTAGTTGAGGATGCTGTAGTTACTGATGTTGTTACAGGTGTGGTTGTTTCTGAAGATGTAGGCATGGTTGTTGAAGTAAGAGTTGTGGGTTCAGAAGTTACAGCTGCTGATGTTGTTGGATCATTTATTGTTGTAGATGTGGTTGATGAAGCAGTAGTTGTGGTCTCTGCTGTTGTTCTTTCTGAAGTCACAGGCAGTGTTGTTGAAGTAATAGTTGTGGTTTCAGTCCTCACAACAGTGCTTGTGGGACTTTCAGTAGTTGAGTGTGCTGTAGTTACTGATGTTGTTACAGGTGCAGTTGTTTCTGAAGATGTAGGCATAGTTGTTGAAGTAAGAGTTGTGGGTTCAGAAGTTGCAGCTGTTGATGTTGTTGGATCGTTTGTTGCTGTAGATTTGGTTGATGAAGCTGTAGTCATGGGTTCCGCTCTTGTACTTTCTGAAGTTGTAGACAATGTTGTTGAAGTAAATGTTGTGGATTCTGAAGTTACTGCTGTTGATGTTGTTGGATCGTTTGTTGTTGTAGATGTGGTTGATGAAGCTGTAGACGTGGTTTCCACTGTTGTACTTTCTGAAGTTGTAGGCAGTGTTGTTGAAGTAATAGGTGTGGTCTCTGTACTCACAACTGTGGTGGTGGGAATTTCAGTAGTTGAGGATACTGTAGTTACTAATGTTGTAACAGGTGCAGTTGTTTTGTAAAGATGTAGGCATGGTTTTTGAAGTAAGAGTTGTGGATTCTGAAGCTACAGCTGCTGATGTTGTTGGATCATTTGTTGTTGTAGATGTGTTTGATGAAGCTGTAGTTGTGGTCTCTGCTCTTGTACTTTCTGAAGTTGCAGGCAGTGTTGTTGAAGTAATGGGTGTGGTTTCGGTCCTCACAACTGTGGTGGTGGGAATTTCAGTAGTTGAGGATGCTGTAGTTACTGATGTTGTTACAGGTGTGGGATTTTCTGAAGATGTAGGCATGGTTGTTGAAGTAAGAGTTGTGGGTTCAGAAGTTACAGCTGCTGATGTTGTTGGATCATTTATTGTTGTAGATGTGGTTGATGAAGCTGTAGTTGTGGTCTCTGCTGATATTCTTTCTGAAGTCATAGGCAGTGTTGTTGAAGTAACAGTTGTGGTTTCAGTCCTCACAACTGTGCTTGAGGGACTTTCAGTAGTTGAGTGTGCTGTAGTTACTGATGTTGTTATAGGTGCAGTTGTTTCTGAAGATGTAGGTAAAGTTGTTGAAATAAGATCTGTGGATTCTGAAGTTACAGCTGTTGATGTTGTTGGATCGTTTGTTGTTGTAGATGTGGTTGATGAAGCTGTAGTCATGGGTTCCGCTCTTGTACTTTCTGAAGTTGTAGGCAATGTCGTTGAAGTAAATGTTGTGGATTCTGGAGTTACTGCTGTTGATGTTGTTGGATCGTTTGTTGTTGTAAATGTGGTTGATGAAGCTGTAGACGTGGTTTCCACTGTTGTACTTTCTGAAGTTGTAGGCAGTGTTGTTGAAGTAATAGGTGTGGTCTCTGTACTCACAACTGCGGTTGTGGGAATTTCAGTAGATGAGGAAGCTGTATTTACTGATGTTGTTACAGGTGCAGTTGTATCTGAAGATGTAGGCATGGTTGTTGAAGTAAGAGTTGTGGGTTCAGAAGTTACAGCTGCTGATGCTGTTGGATCATTTATTGTTGTAGATGTGGTTGATGAAGCTGTAGTCGTAGGTTCCGATCTTGTCCTTTTCTGAAGTTGTAGGCAATGTTGTTGAAATAAATGTTGTGGATTCTGGAGTTACTGGTGTTGATGTTGTTGGATCGTTTTTTGTTGTAGATGTGGTTGATGAAGCTGTAGTTGTGGTCTCTGCTGTTGTTCTTTCTGAAGTCACAGGCAGTGTTGTTGAAGTAATAGTTGTGGTTTCAGTCCTCACAACTGTGCTTGTGGGAATTTCAGTAGTTGAGGATACTGTAGTTCCTGATGTTGTAACAGGTGCAGTTGTTTCTGAAGATGTAGGCATGGTTGTTGAAGTAAGAGTTGTGGATTCTGAAGTTACTGCTGCTGATGTTGTTGGATCATTTGTTGTTGTAGATGTGGCTGATGAAGCTGCAGTTGTGGTCTCTGCTGTTGTACTTTCTGAAGTTGTAGGCAGTGTTGTTGAAGTAAGAGGTGTGGTTTCGGTCCTCACAACTGTGGTTGTGGGATCGTTTTTGTTGTAGTAGTGAGTGATGATGATGCTGTAGTTACTGATGTTGTTACAGGTGTGGTTGTTTCTGAAGATGTAGGCATGGTTGTTGACGTAGAGTTGTGGATTCAGTCCTCACAACTGTGTTGTGGAAATTTCAGAGTTGTTGATGCTGAGGTTACTGATGTTGTTACAGGTGCAGTTGTTTCTGAAGATGTAGGCATAGTTTTTGAAGTAAGAGTTGTGGGGAAGTTACAGCTGTTGAGTGTGTGTTGTTGGATCGTTGTTGTTGTAGATGTGGTTGATGAAGCAGTGTAGTTGTGGTCTCTGCTGTTGTACTTTCTGAAGTCACAGGCAGTGTTGTTGAAGTAATAGTTGTGGTTTCAGTACTCACAACTGCTGGTTGTGGGAATTTCAGTAGTTGTGGTGTGCTGTAGTTACTGATGTTGTTACAGGTGCAGTTGTTTCTGAAGATGTAGGCATAGTTGTTGAAGTAAGAGTTGTGGTTTCAGAAGTTACAGCTGTTGATGTTGTTGGATCGTCTGTTTGTTGTAGATTTGGTTGATGAAGCTGTAGTCATGGGTTTCCGCTCTTGTACTTTCTGAAGTTGTAGGCAATGTTGTTGAAGTAAATGTTGTGGATTCTGAAGTTACTGCTGTTGATGTTGTTGGATCGTTTTTTGTTGTAGACGTGGTTGATGAAGCTGTAGTCGTGATTTCCACTGTTGTACTTTCTGAAGTTGTAGGCAGTGTTGTTGAAGTAATAGATGTGGTCTCTGTACTCACAACTGTGGTTGTGGAAATTTCAGTAGTTGAGGATGCTGTATTTACTGATGTTGTTACAGGTGCAGTTGTTTCTGAAGATGTAGGCATAGTTGGATGATGTAGGTGTTTTGATTGTTGAGTTACAGCTGTTGATGTTGTTGGATCGTATCATGTTGTAGATGTGGTTGATGAAGCTGTAGTTGTGGTTTCTGCTGTTGTACTTTCTGAAGTTGATAGGCAGTGTTGTTGAAGTGTAAATGGTTGTGGTTTCGGTCCTCACAACTGTGGTGTGTGGGAATTTCAGTAGTTGAGGATGCTGTAGTTACTGATGTTGTTACAGGTGCAGTTGTTTCTGAAGATGTAGGCATAGTTGTTGAAGTAAGAGTTGTGAGTTCAGAAGTTACAGCTGTTGATGTCGTTGGATCATTTGTTGTTGTAGATGTGGTTGATGAAGCTGTAGTTGTGGTTTCTGCTGTTGTACTTTCTGAAGTTGTAGGCATTGTTGTTGAAGTAATAGTTGTGGTTTCTGTACTCACAACTGTGCTTGTGGGACTTTCAGTAGTTGAGTGTGCTGTAGTTACTGATGTTGTTATAGGTGCAGTTGTTTCTGAAGATGTAACCATAGTTGTTGAAGTAAGATTTGTGAATTCTGAAGTTACAGCTCTTGATGTTGTTGGATCGTTTGTTGTTGTAGATGTGGTTGATGAAGCTGTAGTCATGGGTTCCGCTCTTGTACTTTCTGAAGTTGTAGGCAATGTCGTTGAAGTAAATGTTGTGGATTCTGGAGTTACTGCTGTTGATGTTGTTGGATCGTTTGTTGTTGTAAATGTGGTTGATGAAGCTGTAGATGTGGTTCCTGCTGTTGTACTTTCTGAAGTCATAGGCAGTGTTGTTGAAGTAATAGGTGTGGTCTCTGTACTCACAACTGTGGTTGTGGGAATTTCAGTAGATGTGGAAGCTGTAGTTACTAATGTTGTTACAGGTGCAGTTGTATCTGAAGATGTAGGCATGGTTGTTGAAGTAAGAGTTGTGGGTTCAGAAGTTACAGCTGCTGATGTTGTTGGATCATTTATTGTTGTAGATGTGGTTGATGAAGCTGTAGTCGTAGGTTCCGATCTTGTACTTTCTGAAGTTGTAGGCAATGTTGTTGAAATAAATGTTGTGGATTCTGGAGTTACTGGTGTTGATGTTGTTGGATCGTTTGTTGTTGTAGATGTGGTTGATGAAGCTGTAGTTGTGGTCTCTGCTGTTGTTCTTTCTGAAGTCACAGGCAGTGTTGTTGAAGTAATAGTTGTGGTTTCAGTCCTCACAACTGTGCTTGTGGGACTTTCAGTAGTTGAGTGTGCTGTAGTTACTGATGTTGTTACAGGTGCAGTTGTTTCTGAAGATGTAGGCATAGTTGTTGAAGTAAGAGTTGTGGATTCTGAAGTTACAGCTGTTGATGTTGTTGGATCATTTGTTGTTGTAAATGTTGTTGTTGAAGCTGTAGCTGTGGTTTCTGCTGTTGTACTTTCTGAAGTTGTAGGCATAGTTGTTGAAGTTAGAGTTGTGGGTTCAGAAGTTACAGCTGTTGATGTTGTTGGATCGTTTGTTGTTGTAGATGTGGTTGATGAAGCTGTAGTCGTGGTTTCCACTGTTGTACTTTCTGAAGTTGTAGGCAGTGTTGTTGAAGTAATAGGTGTGGTCTCTGTACTCACAACTGAGGTTGTGGGAATTTTCAGTAGTTGATGATGCTTGTATTTACTGATGTTGTTACAGGTGCAGTTGTTTCTGAAGATGTAGGCATGGTTGTTGAAGTAAGAGTTGTTGGTTCAGAAGTTACAGCTGCTGATGTTGTTGGATCATTTATTGTTGTAGATGTGGTTGATGAAGCTGTATTCGTGGTTTCTGCTGTTGTACTTTCTGAAGTCATAGGCAGTGTTGTTGAAGTAATAGTTGTGGTTTCAGTCCTCACAACAATGCTTGTGGGACTTTCAGTAGTTGAGTGTGCTGTAGTTACTGATGTTGTTACAGGTGCAGTTGTTTGTTTCCGAAGATGTAGGCAAAGTTGTTGAAATAAGATTTGTGGATTCTGAAGTTACAGCATTTGATGTTGTTGGATCGTTTGTTGTTGTAGATGTGGTTGATGAAGCTGTAGACGTGGTTTCCACTGTTGTACTTTCTGAAGTTGTAGGCAGTGTTGTTGAAGTAGTAGTTGTGGATTCTCTGTACTCACAACTGCGGTTGTGGGAATTTCAGTTGTAGATGTGGAAGCTGTAGTTGAAGCTGTAGTTGTGGTCTCTGCTGTTGTGTTTCTGAAGATGTAGGCAGTGTTGTTGAAGTAATGATTTGTGGTTTTCGGAAGTTACAACTGATGGTTGGTGGTTTGTTCAGTTGTAGATGTGTTGTATTTAGCTGATGTTGTTACAGGTGCAGTTGTTTCTGAAGATGTAGGCATAGTTGTTGAAGTAAAGTTGATGGATTCAGAAGTTACAGCTGTTGATGTTGTTATAGTTGTTGTTGTAGATGTGGTTGATGAAGCTGTAGTCGTGGTTTCTGCTGTTGTACTTTCTGAAGTCATAGGCAGTGTTGTTGAAGTAACAGGTGTGGTCTCTGTACTCACAACTGCGGTTGTGGGAATTTCAGTAGATGTGGAAGCTGTAGTTACTGATGTTGTTACAGGTGCAGTTGTTTCCGAAGATGTAGGCATAGTTGTTGAAGTAAGAGTTGTGAGTTCAGAAGATACAGCTGTTGATGTCGTTGGATCATTTGTTGTTGTAGATGTGGTTGACGAAGCTGTAGTCGTGGTTTCTGCTGTTGTACTTTCTGAAGTTGTAGGCATTGTTGTTGAAGTAATAGTTGTGGTTTCTGTACTCACAACTGTGCTTGTGGGACTTTCAGTAGATGTGGAAGCTGTAGTTACTGATGTTGTTACAGGTGCAGTTGTATCTGAAGATGTAGGCATAGTTGTTGAACTAAGAGTTGTGGATTCTGAAGTTACAGCTGTTGATGTTGTTGGATCGTTTGTTGTTGTAAATGTGGTTGTTGAAGCTGTAGTTGTGTGGTTTCTGCTGTTGTACTTTCTGAAGTTGTAGGCATGTTGTTGAAGTAAATGTGTGGGTTCTGGAGTCACAACTGCTTGTTGATGTTGTTGGATGCGTTTGTTGTTGTAAATGTGGTTGATGAAGCTGTAGTCGTGAAGTTTCCACTGTTGTACTTTCTGAAGTTGTAGGCAGTGTTGTTGAAGTAATAGGTGTGGTCTCTGTACTCACAACTGTTGGTTGTGGGAATTTCAGTCTGAGGAAGCTGTATTTACTGATGTTGTTACAGGTGCAGTTGTACTTCTGAAGATGTAGGCATGGTTGTTGAAGTAAGAGTTGTGGGTTCAGAGTTACAGCTGTTGATGTTGTTGGATCATTTTTGTTGTTGTAGATGTGGTTGATGAAGCTGTAGTCGTAGGTTCCTGATGTTGTACTTTCTGAAGTTGTAGGCAGTGTTGTTGAAAGTAATAGTTGTGGTTTCTGGAGTCACAACTGTGTTGTTGTGGAATTTCAGTTGATGATGAAGCTGTGGTTATGAAGATGTTGTTGTACAGGTGCAGTTTGTTTCTGAAGTCACAGGCAGTGTTGTTGAAGTAAGAGTTGTGGTTTCAGAAGTTACAGCTGCTGATGTGCTTGTTGGATCTTTCAGTTGTTGTAGATGTGGTTGATGAAGCTGTAGTCGTAGGTTACTCTTGTACTTTCTGAAGTTGTAGGCAGTGTTGTTGAAGAGTTGTGGATTCTGAAATTACAGCTGTTGATGTTGTTGGATAGTTTGTTGATGTAGATATAATTGATGAAGCTGTAGTTGTGGTCTCTGCTGTTGTACTTTCTGAAGTCACAGGCAGTGTTGTTGAAGTAATAGTTGTGGTTTCAGTCCTCACAACTGTGGTTGTGGGAATTTCAGTAGTTGCTGTGCTGTAGTTACTGCTGTTGTTACAGGTGCAGTTGTTTCTGAAGATGTAGGCATAGTTGTTGAAGTAAGAGTTGTGGATTCTGAAGTTACAGCTGTTGATGTTGTTGGATCGTTTGTTGTTGTAGACGTGGTTGATGAAGCTTTAGTCGTGATTTCCACTGTTGTACTTTCTGAAGTTGTAGGCAGTGTTGTTGAAGTAATAGGTGTGGTCTCTGTACTCACAACTGCGGTTGTGGGAATTTCAGTAGATGTGGAAGCTGTAGTTACTGATGTTGTTACAGGTGCAGTTGTTTCCGAAGATGTAGGCAAAGTTGTTGAAATAAGATTTGTGGATTCTGAAGTTACAGCATTTGATGTTGTTGGATCGTTTGTTGTTGTAGATGTGGTTGACGAAGCTGTAGTCGTGGGTTCCACTCTTGTACTTTCTGAAGTTGTAGGCAGTGTTGTTGAAGAAAATGTTGTGGATTCTGAAGTTACTGCTGTTAATGTTGTTGGATCGTTTGTTGTTGTAGATGTGGTTGATGAAGCTGTAGTTGTGGTCTCTGCTGTTGTACTTTCTGAAGTTGTAGGCAGTGTTGTTGAAGTAATGGGTGTGTTTTCGGTCCTCACAACTGTGGTGGTGGGAATTTCAGTAGTTGATGATGCTGTATTTACTGATGTTGTTACAGGTGCAGTTGTTTCTGAAGATGTAGGCATAGTTGTTGAAGTAAGAGTTGTGGGTTCAGAAGTTACAGCTGTTGATGTTGTTGGATCGTCTGTTGCTGTAGATGTGGTTGATGAAGCTGTATTCGTGGTTTCTGCTGTTGTACTTTCTGAAGTCATAGGCAGTGTTGTTGAAGTAATAGGTGTGGTCTCTGTACTCACAACTGCGGTTGTGGGAATTTCACTAGTTGACAATGCTGTAGTTGTTGATGTTGTTACAGGTGCAGTTGTTTCTGATGATGTAGGTATTGTTGTTGAAGTAAGAGTTGTGGATTCTGATGTTACAGCTATTGAAGTTTTTGGATCGTTTCTTGTAGATGTAGTTAATGAAGCTGTAGTTGTGGTTTCCACTCTTTTAGCTGTAGCAGTGGAATGTTCAGTTGTGGTTGTGGATGCAGTATTTGTTGTTTCAGTTACTTTTGTCTTTTCTGAAGATGTAGTCATGGTTGTTGAAGCAAGTCTTTCTGTAGTTATAACCATTGTTGCACCTGAAGAATCTGATGAGGTTGCAGCTGGTTTTGCTGAGGTTGAAGTGGCAAGTACAGTTGTTCTTTCTGAAGCCGTATATCCTGAAGTTGAAGACTCCATTTTTGAAGCACTGGATTTTAAAAAGAAAAATAAATTATATACCTTTTAAATTATTATTAACTTTTAAAAAAAAAAACATGTTTGTATTAGATTAAAAAAGTAATGACACATAATTGAAATCCAAACAATCACTTACCCAACTCTAGTCGCAGAATTAATAGCACACCACACAAACACTGTAAAGAGAAACAAATTCCTGAAAACCTTTCAAGAATCTTTGTTTATGTTTAGCCAAAAGAAAGTAGAACACATTCTTTATTCCATATACATATTCCATTAATATGATAAATTACACACATTTTACATTTACAATACTTACACAGGGTGAATAAAAGTTTCCTTGTGCCATCCTGACTAGAAAGAAAAAAACTGCTGAAAGAGGATACAAGACATTAGATATTATTTTAATTGTTGTACGATTGATAATTTTATCTTTCATAAAATAATTTCTACAAATGAGTAAAATTTCGGATCAGCAATTTGAGTTACACATAAGGTAGTGCAATAAATAACAAAAACGTAGCGGGTATTTGTATCTATAGCTGGGCTTTTGTGATTGCAGCCAATGAAAATGCTTCTTTATAGGTGCATGTCCTACTACTTGGTGAGTGTGATTTCAACAAGTACAACATGTTCCTGGATCAAAATCCTTGTTGATCCTGGAACAATCAATCAATCAGAATTGAGATATAACTTTTCAGGAAATATCTGTTTTAGGCATAAACTCATGGTTAGGTGCTTCTACACCCTTGCATATCAGCTATCATTTCCCAATGATTTGGGAATAAATTATGGGTAGGGTTAGGTTTAGGGAGAGGGATTGGGTTAAGTCTATATTTCTGGACAATAATGTTGATCCAGGATCATCAAAAATATTGATCCAGAAACATGTCTTGGCAAAATCACGGCAACCCCTACTCCTTGCAGAACAGATTGTAAAGCACTGCTTCAGGTAAAATAATCTAGGATTAAAATCTGAACACCTTACTTTAACATCTAATTCTAACAGATGCAATAAAAGAAATTTTTATATGGATAAAGCTGTAAGCGTACCTGAAATGTTCCAGGTTTTAATGTAAGCTCTGTCTAAAAATAGTGTAGTCTAGCCCAAAATTACTTCGCATTTCCATTAATGAGATGCATGTA
>NC_056597.1:29390752-29553055 GCF_018340385.1 Cyprinus carpio
GTTTTTGGATATTCAAACGAATGCTTGGTTTGTGCCTCTTTAGGCTATTATTAATATATATAACTTTTATTAGCCTAACAAAATGAATAAGGATTATGTTTTACGTTGTAACACAAATAAATAATTTATAGGTTAGATCTAGGTCCTAGCCTGGCCCTTGTCCGACAGCTTTTCAGGGCTGCGTTTCCCGAAAGCTATACTTAACGCAATGTCGTTCTTAAGTTGAACTTTAACATGTACCTTAATACGTGTTTCCCGAAACATTCTTAGTTTAGTAGGCTATACCTTCAGTAAATCATACTTTCGTAAGGTTGGTCTGGACCACTCTTAGCTATACCTTATCACTTTTGACAGTTCACAGCTCTTTACATCTCATTCTATACGAATATAATAGTTGTGCAAAATCAAAGACGGCACTGTCCGCGGTGCCATATATTGTACTAAACTTTAGAGAGAGAAAAAAAAAATTATATAGCTATATAAATACAGGGCTGGGGTGTAACGAAATACATGCAACGGCGTTACGTATTTAAAATACAAAATATGAATAACCTAACTGTATTTCGTTATATTTAAATAGGCTGTGTGGTAATCAAATTACAGTTACATTCGATTAGATTAGATTACATTAGTGATACTTTGAATTTTAATGTAATTTCTTAATTTAATATTTAAGTAGCCTAAACAGTTTGGGGATTTTATCCAATAAGGCAACTGATTCTCCGTTGAAAAAAAAAAAAAAAACCTGCGTGCAGCAGCCTGTTCATTTTGAGCAAGGCACCGAATTCCCAACTGCTCCCCGGGCGCCGCAGCATAAATGGCTGCCCACTGCTCCTGGTGTATGTGTGTTCACTGCTGTGTGTGTGCACTTTGGATGGGTTAAATGCAGAGCATGAATTCTGAGTATGGGTCACCATACTTGGCTGTATGTCACGTCACGTCATCTACTGTAGGCTACATTGCAACATAGCTGAGAAAAAAATGCAAAATGAAACTAATTGCAACCCAGTGTGCTTCAATCTGATGTATTTCCCAGTCAAACAGGATATTCAATGAGAAAAAGTGTAGGGACTTGATTTTATCTACAAACCCAATTCCAAAAATTTCATGGCATCAACACATCTCAAAAAAGTTGGGACAAGGCCATGTTTACCACTGTGTGGCATCCCCTCTTCTTTTTATAACAGTCTGCAAATGTCTGGGGACTGAGGAGACAAGTTGCTCAAGTTTAGGAATAGGAATGTTGTGCCATTCTGTTCTAATACAGGTTTCTAGTTGCTCAACTGTCTTATGTCTTCTTTGTGGCATCTTCCTCTTTATGATATGCCAAATGTTTTCTATGGGTGAAAGATCTGGACTGCAGGCTGGCCATTTCAGTACCCGGATCCTTCTTCTACGCAGCCATGATGTTGTAATTGATGCCAGTATGTGGTCTGGCATTGTCATGTTGGAAAATGCAAGGTCTTCCCTGAATGAGACGACGTCTGGATGGGAGCATATGTTGTTCTAGAACTTGGATATACCTTTCAGCATTGATGGTGCCTTTCCAGATGTGTAAGCTGCCCATGCCACACGCACTCATACAACCCCATACCATCAGAGATGCAGGCTTCTGAACTGAGCGCTGATAACATCTTGGGTTGTCCTTGTCCTCTTTAGTTCGGATGACATGGCACCCCAGTTTTCCAAAAAGAACTTCAAATTTTGATTCGTCTGACCACAGAACAGTTTTCCACTTTGCCACAGTCCATTTTAAATGAGCCTTGGCCCAGAGAAAGTGCCTGTGCTTCTGGATCATGTTTAGTCATGGCTTCTTTTTTGACCTATAGAGTTTTAGCCGGTAACGGCGAATAGCACGGTGGATTGTGTTCACTGACAATGTTTTCTGGAAGTATTCCTGAGCCCATGTTGTGATTTCCATTACATTAGCATATTGACCTAATAAGTTGCAAATTGGTCCTTCAGCTGTTCCTTATATGTACATTTAACTTTTCCTGCCACTTATTGCTACTTGTCCCAACTTTTTTTGGAATGTGTAGCTCTCATGAAATCCAAAGTGACCCAATATTTGGCATGACATTTCAAAATGTCTCACTTTCAACATTTGATATGTTATCTATTTTCTATTGTGAATAAAATATTAGTTTATGAGATATGTAAATTATTCCATTCCTTTTTACTCACAATTTGTACAGTGTCCCAACTTTTTTGGAATCGGGTTTGTATTAGGAATTGCTTGGATCATCAAAAGTGGCCGTTTCAGAAAGGAACCAGGTGGTTTGCAGGAAATAGTTAATGTTAACCACCAAAAAAGAAACCGTTTCCATTATTACACTTGATAAAAGACTTTGTGCACCAATGCATCTTCCATTACAATGTAATCAGCCACAAGAGCACAGTAGTATTAAAATCAATGTAAATTAATGTTTAAATTGATGATAGGTACCAAAGTGAATATTCTCTACCTTGTGGAGTGTAGAATTGTCCAGTAGACACACACATTCTCTGTTAGTGTTTCACAAAAATGTACTTGTGTGCAAACATCCGTCCACATCAATCACAACCAAAAGGCTTCTCACATGTGTGGATCCTCATGTGTGTTTTGAGGTTTGAAGACTGGTTGAACATTTTCCCACAAAGGTTACAGCCACAAGGCTTTTCACCTGTGTGAACAGTCACATGTTTCTGAGGTTACTTTGATCTGCGAAATGCTTGCCACAGTGCACGCATCTGAATGGTTTTTCACCTCTGTGGATGCTTTGGTGTCTTTTGAGACTAGACGCCTGACTTAAAATGCTTACCGCAGTGTACAGTGGTGAAGCCTCTCCCTGTTACGAAGTTTTTGATGCAAGAGGAGAGTGCTGGGTTGAGAGAATGCTTTTCCACAATCTTTACACATAAAGTTGTCCTTCCTTTGCATCTCAGGCGAGTCTGACTGTTTGAAAGAAAAGCACGGTGTGAAAGAGGACCGTTCGGATTGAGAAATGATGTACCTTCAAATGGCCTTCCATATCAGGCATAGATAAGCCATTAGAATCCATTGGAGTTGCATAGGAACACGTGAGATCTGCATTCTCTCTGTACATCAAAAACTGATTCACAGAAGATCCTCCGTTGCATTCAGATTCAGCATAGGAGGCATGATTTGCGATTCTGTAAAATCTCCTGGAAACCAAAGAAGGATAGGAAGGGACAGGCTGCAGGTTAGTCCCTGCATCTCCATCACAATGTCTGTCCATTCTGGTTTCACCTGTTTAGAAACACAACATGCTTAAATGGAAACTATAATAAAAAAGAGCAAATACTGTATTTAGTAAGCAGAGCCGGACAGTAACGGAGTACATTTACTTAAGTACAGTACTTAAGTACAATTTTGAGGGATCTGTACTTTACTCGAGTATCATTTTTGGGGAGTACTCATGACTTTACTCAAGTACATTTGAGAGGCAAATATTGTACTCTTTACTCCACTACATTTCTATCCATAACCGTAAGTACCCGTTAAGGCCCCGTCCACACGGAGACGGAGCTTACCCCAATCCGATCTTTTTTTTCCTTGTCTCAAGAAATATCCGCGTCCACGCGAAACCCTAAAACCAGCATGTGGCGCTGTAATTCTGCCACAGAGATACACTAAAAACGGAGAAGACTTGGACTATGCTCATAAACCTTGCGCGTGGTACACAAACGAACATGAACAATACATTTATTAATCTGTGTTAATGTTAGTTAATAAAAAGACACTCATTCAGTGTTTGTTCATGTTTTTGTTGCTATTACGTGACGTAGCGGTGTCTGATTAGGGCGAGACGTGGGCTGATGACTTCATCATTTCAGAAAATATACGGATTCGCCGTCCAGACGAAAACGCAAAGGCGGCGTTTTCAAATTTATCCACTCTGGGACCCAGTTTCAAAAAACATCGGTTTCACTCTTCCAAAACGCCGGATTCCGTGTGGACGAAACGCCTATCTGATTAAAAATTTGTGTGACGGTGTGAAGGGAAAATATGTGAAATTTGTTGTTTTTGTTTTTTACGTGTTTGGATTGTGCAGGTGCCACTGATTGGGACACAGCCTATCAGCAATCAACATTCAGCTATCCGCCAAAGACTTCATGACTTTTGATTGAATTGAAGTACAGTACACACACACACACACACACACACACACACACACACACACACACACACACACACACACACACACACACACACACACACACACAGACACAGAGTTGTCACACATAGATTGTGTGTGTGAGAATGGTGTTATTCAGCTGAAAGTATTTTTTCCTGCCTTTGCCTGTATGTCTGTGAGAGGAAGGGGCTTAAAGGGTTAGTTCACCCAAAAATGAAAATTATGTCATTAATAACTCACCCTCATGTCGATCCAAACCCGTAAGACCTCCGTTCATCTTCAGAACACAGTTTAAGATATTTCAGATTTAGTCCGAGAGCTTTCTGTCCCTCCATTGAAAATGTATGTACGGTATACTGTCCATGTCCAGAAAGGTAATAAAAACATCATTAAAGTAGTCCATGTGACATCAGAGGGTCCGTTAGAATTTGTTGAAGCATTGAAAATACATTTTGGTCCAAAAATAGCAAAAATTATGACTTTATTCAGCATTGTCTTCTCTTATTAATGACATCATTTTCATTTTTGGGTGAACTAACCCTTTAATACTGTCACTCAAATGAGCTGAATTTTATTTTTCCTTCTTTGTACGCTGACCTAAACACAGCTGATTAGCTGATTTTCTTTAATCATTATTATTTTCTCTTCTATGCTGCGTGTATAACACGGTCAGGTTCAGAGGTGTGTCAGAACATTGCTATATTGCCTTCTGTGCTGATTTAGGTTTATTGATTTGATTGATGAAAAAACAGAGAAACTCACATGTACACACAATTCTTAGCTGAATTTTCTTTTCTGATATTACACATTAATGTAAGCTGAGCGTTTGCTTTGATGTTCTTGAGTATGCGGTGTGTTTAACACAGTCAGGTTCAAATGTGGGTGCAAAAATTCCATTAAAACTCTAGCAGAGGTTTGTGAGAGCGTTGCCATTGTGCGCAAGTGAGAAATGTTAAATAAAGTAATGGTAAAAAGATGAAAATGACTTGATTTTACTTTCAATTCCTTTTACATTCTCCAAGGCATTAACATTACAATTTTTCATAACTCCATGTAGGACGTTTCTGTACATAAATATAAGCACTGTGGCAGTAGTAATGCAATATTTAGAAAATGTACTCTTGTACTCTTGATACTCAAGTACTTTTAAAAGCAAGTACTTTAGTACTTTTACTTAAGTAGACATCTGACTGTAGTACTTTTACTTGTACTTGAGTAAAATTTAGCAGGGGGTATCTGTACTTTTACTCAAGTAATAAAGCTGTGTACTCTGTCCGCCTTTGTTAGTAAGTATGTCAATTACAACAAGAATTTTCTAGTTACTACTTGGTAAATGTGCATCTTCACCTATATCATTCATTTCTGGATTTTCGTCGTCAAGGAGATCAGGTTGCATTCCACTGGACTGCCAGAGGAACAGATCACTGATGGTTAATTTTATTATTTTTAATGCTACGGGCAATTGTTGGAAATACTTTTAAATTACAATTAAGACCCATTAGTTAATATTAGTTAATGCAACAAGTAAAACTGTTACATGTTTGTTAATAAAAATACAACTGTTCAAGTTAGCTCAGATCCATTAGACGCAATAACAGAATACCCTGACAAAAAAAAGCTTTGAAACAAATTTCACTCAGAAAATGCTAGTAAATTTCACAAATAATTTAAAAACATCATATTGTTATCACACAATGTACTGTAACACACTGAAAATAACATGACATTTTAAAGCAGAAACTGACATTCTCTTATACAAAATACTCCAATAATCTTTATTTGCAACTTATTTTACTTTTTTATTTTAATAATGCATTAGAAAATTACATAAATAAATGCTTTAGAAGTATTTCTTCATTGTCAGTTCATGTTAAATCTGAATATACTAGACCACAACTAAAATGATTACTAGGAATAGGTAATAATATTAATCCTATGTTAACAAAAAGAGAAGCTGTGTGTGTGTGTGGGGGGGGGGGGTTAGTATGAGTCTGTCATGAGCCTGATTTGTGAACAAATGCATCTCTCACACTAACCTCTTGATGGCAGTGCTTGACCGTGTCCTGGTCTTTGAAGTTATCCCCGTGGACTGATACAAAAACTCTTGTCTTCTTACCAGCAAAGCAAGTTTAGAAATAACAAATGGTAAAAAAGGATGAATTTAAACTTTAATAACTCAATATTCACTTAAAAGTTTGTCATGTTTAAATATTTTCTCTGGAAAATAAATATAAAATAAAATATACAATAAATAGATAAATAACACTACTATTAATTGTAATAACTAATCATTTTAACATATATTTGACAATTTATTTATCTATTCCACCATATGTTACCAGATAATTGGAAATCAAATAATTAGTAATATTGCATATATTACCAATTATTTAATTTCTGATTACTTATCTGGATTAATTTGTACACACACTTACGGTTTTCAGTAGTCTCTGTTTCTCTTTCTGACTGTTCACACCTCATGCTGTCAGGTCTCTCCTCTTTAATAATGAGAACATCTGGCTCGTTGTCCTCTACAGACTGATCAAAAGCACAATGCTGCCATGATTCCTGATAAATTATTAGTGGCCAACTGAGCTCACTGACGGAGAAATACAGTTCCTTACCTCTTGATGGCAGTGCTGGACTGTGTTCTGGTCTATTAAGTTTTCTCTGTGGACTGTTACAAAGACTCTTGCATTCCTGTACTGGCTGTCATCTTTACCTGCAACATGGATGGACCAACACACACACACACACACACACACACACACACACACACACACACACACACACACACATATATATATATATATATATGCTAAAAAATGCTACATAATATCACAAATACTTAATATGTAACAAAATGCTTCACTTTGCGTAATTCTCATATTTTTTTTATTTTTTCATTTTACATTTGGTTACACTTTATTTTAAGGTGTCCTTGTTACAGTGTAATTATACATTTAAATACCGAATAATATTGATTAAATACATGTACAGGTGCATCTTAATAAATAAGAATGTGGAAAAAAGTTCATTTCAGTAATTCAACTCAAATTGTGAAACTCGTCTATTAAATAAATTCAATGCACACCGACGTAGTTTGAGTCTTTGGTTCTTTTAATTGTGATGATTTTGGCTCACATTTAACAAAAACCCACCAATTCAATACTTGGTAGGGGCTCCTTTTGCTTTAATTACTGCCTCAATTCGGAGTGGCATGGAGGTGATCAGTTTGTGGCTCTGCTGAGGTGGTATGGAAGCCCAGGTTTCTTTGACGGTGGCCTTCAGCTCATCTGCATTTTTTGGTCTCTTGTTTCTCATTTTCCTCTTGACAATACCCCATAGATTCTCTCTGGGGTTCAGGTCTGGTGAGTTTGCTGGCCAGTCAAGCACACAAACACCATGGTCATTTAACCAACTTTTGGTGCTTTGGCAGTTTGGGCAGGTGCCAAATCCTGCTGGAAAATGAAATCAGCATCTTCAAAAAGTTGGTCAGCAGAAGTGCTCCAAAATTTCTTGGTAAATGGGTGCAGTGACTTTGGTTTTCAAAACACATACTGGACCAACACCAGCAGATGACATTGCACCCCAAATCATCACAGACTGTGGAAACTTAACACTGGACTTCAAGCAACTTGGGCTGAGCTTCTCCACCCTTCCTCCAGACTCTAGGACTTTGGTTTCCAAATTAAATACAAAACTTGCTCTCATCTGAAAAGAGGACTTTGGACCACTGGGCAACAGTCCAGTTCTTCTTCTCCTTAGCCCAGGTAAGACGCCTCTGACGTTGTCTGTGGATCAGGAGTGGCTTAACAAGAGGAATATGACAAATGTAGCCACATTCCTTGTCACGTCTGTGTGTGGTGGCTCTTGATGCCTTGACCCCAGCCTCAGTTCATTCCTTGTGAAGTTCACTCAAATTCTTGAATCGATTTTGCTTATCAATCCTCATAAGGCTGCAGTTCTCTCGGTTGGTTGTGCAACTTTTTCTTCCACACTTTTTCCTTCCACTCAACTTTCTGTTAACATGCATGGATACAGCAATCTGTGAACAGCCAGCTTCTTTGGCAATGAATTTTTGTGGCTTACTCTCCTTGTGAATCAGTCCTTACAATAAACCCTTCAAAATGAGTATGCATACGGCTCTCTTCAAACGCGAAGCTGGCCAATGAGTCGACAAAATCCGCTTGAACTCTCATGCTACCAAGCAATTTTCACATGCCCATAAACATTAGTTACATTTACTTTAGCACAGTATCACAACTGAGAGAACATAGCGGTCCACTTGGAATATTTCAGATGTTAAATACTGGTACGGACTCAGAAGTTACTGAGGAATGGACTAACTAAATAAATAAATGAAGACACTACAGGCAAAACATTATTTATGCACTGGCCAATGTGAGGTAAGTCTTTATTTCATTGCAGTTTATCTGCTTGTATAGATGTCAATTATAATACTTACTTTTTTCTCTCTAAATGATTTATGTTTTAAAAGGGTTTATTTCTTTCTAATTATTTATTTCTGAAAAGGTAAAAATGTTTTTTTTTTTTTTTTTTTTCTGGCTGTTGGCAGCATTTTCTGGTTTATGAATCCATCATTATTAATAATAAATTCATCAATAATTATGATTAATTAATAAATAATTATAAATAATTAATTGAAGTATGAAAAAAAATGGAACTGGCTTTATCAATGACCAGTTTTATGTTCTGGAAAATGGAAATGTATGCTATTTTTCATATTTATTTACATTTAATAATTAATAAAACTTATATGCATTTATGGTTGCTGGACTTTTTTTCCCTAACTTTCCTGTATCATTACCGCTATGTTTTTATTATTGCAAAGCAACCTTTTTTTTTTTTTTTTTTTTTTTTTTTTTTACTTTATTTTAATCTAACCAAAGAAGCCTACTGACTGCAATGTTGTTGCACATCTGACATTAAACCTTGACTTGATCTGAGCTATGAAGTTAAGCATAACCTCAACAAATCAACAGTGGCTCAGAAGATATTCATTAGTTGTGGAACTTTCATTAGTTAAATACATATTGAATAAATTGTAAATGTATGCATTTATTTCCACCTAATTGAAAAAAAAAAGTTTTTCTGGAATTCTGGGTAACATTGTTTACCATATAAACAGCTTTGATGTTCAAGACTAAGGCCAATAATGAGTAACCTTTATATTTACATTACAAAGAGAAACACAAACTTCTGTATTGTTCTGTATTCTTTATTAATCTAGTATTTTTTATTTTTTTTGCAGTTTAACTTGTTCATGCCAACAACTAAACTTGCTTTACATTTCCTTTACATCATGAGCTTGCTTTACCTTTGCTTAACATTATAAAGTGCACAGTGTGAATAAATAATAGCTGTAATTCCAAAGTTCTACCTTTGTCCCTTTAAATGAAACTGTGTGTCAAGCAGACTAATGCTTTGCAAAAGCTTATTAATTGTAAACATAAACAGAATATTACAATAAATACAAATAAATAACAGCAATACAGTTTTATTATACGCTATAGGAAGAATTAAAATATCACATTTATGAACATTTTATAGAGAACCTGTTTGTCTAGCAATAATTTATAAAATAAGCATTAACATAGTACTTTTATACTTAAGAGGCAGCATTGAATTGCACACTGAATATCCAAAATCCATGATTTTTATGTTTTCATTGGTGTTCAGTCCTTTTTTGTCATCCCTGAATTCTCTAGAAGAGGCTGTTTCGAGTTGTGTACTGTACATTGTATGACCGTCTTCTGTGCCATCGTCTCCTGATTGCTGCACAGCAACCACACAGCAAACACTGAACACATAAACAGACAAAGTGAGAGTTAGCCTCACAGAAGGGAATTTTATACAGCTGTACATACACAATTATATACCACATTTAAAAGGAAGCTCTACGTCTCTTTTTACCGCAAGAATAACACATGCCTGTTGTTGTCATTAATCGCTTCACTACCAACGCACATATTTGACATTCAGTCATCATAATACTTACACAAAGGAGAATCCAGCAAGGTACGAGCCCGATGATAATAGCACAGGGGACAATGATAGCCACAACCCATGCTGCGTTTGTACTGTTGTTTGAGATTGTAGTGCTCATGGTGGTTGGAACTGGTGTGGTAAAAACTGTGAAAAGGGTATTGACCAAGAAACCGGCACCCGTGTTGCTGGCATATTGTGAGAAAACATACGTAACATTGGCCTCTATCACAGTGGAATTTTCCCTGTGGAGAGATCAAAAACGTACAATGAGAAACAAAAGTAAATATCTAAAAATGATCGTCACAATTCATTCACCTATGTATCATAAAAGCAGTTTTCTTTAGTTCATTTAGACATTTCTTCAACATTTACAAAGTAAAAAGCAGTGGATCAGAACGCACTTGAAATGGGCTGGAATGAGCAGATTAACTGAGGGGTCCTTTAGGATCTGGATCACCTGTAGAGTGCATCAATTAAAAAATAATAGGTTAATGCTTAAAATATGGCAATTTCAGGACAAGAATATCCAAGCATCTCCAACTCACCAAGTCATTTATCTTATTTTGGATTTCTTGATAGGTTTCATTCCTTTTTAACTCTGTCAGTAATACTTTGCTGATTTCAAATGTAAAGATGAGCGCGTAGGCAGTGTCATTAATTCCTTTAAAATATAAAACAAACATTATTTGTTGTGTGACTATATATTGGTCATGGGGCTTCATTATCCATTTTCATTATGCATATTTATTGACTGCTTTTTAATTATTATTTTCCTTCAAAGGAAGTCATAAATAAGGACTACATGATTACAACAGATACACCATTTGCATACAAGTGTTATATTCAAAACAAAATTGGAGCATGAAAATAGAGCAAAACTCACCTAAATAGTTGACATTTGTCAAGATCACAGGATCACTCACGCTTACTGTTCTGGCAGTTAGTTTAGTTGTGAGATTTGCGGCCAGCATAGATTTAACCACCTCTAGAACACTATTCTCACTTGGTCTTGGGCCCAGTGTGATAAACTCGAGACGAATCGTAATAATTGCCTTCCTACTCCTGCATAAAAAAAAATTATTGGAATATAAACACAGAAAATTTAAACAACTAGCTTTAAAAATAACTAAATAAATCACTCATTGGTCTTACAAGATTGGTGGTGAAGTTGTTGTCAGAGTGGTCTCTGTAAAAGAAATGAATAATTAATGAAGGAGAATCTGACTTTCAATTACAGCATTTGGTGTTTTTGAAGCAAGACATATAAAACTTTAAAAATGGAAGTTTAACATTTGATTGTCGGTTTGGACATATAAACTGTGGGGGTAACAGATGGTTGACAGTGCAGCAGGTGTAGACATGGTAATACCTTCGGCGAGTTGGAGAAGTTCCTGAACAAATATGCTGGGTTGCGTGATGTCACTTGGTGAGATAACATACTCTACTTTGGCCTGAATCACAGCGGAATTACCCCTGTGGGGAGATTAAAATGTACAATGAAAAACTAAAGTCAATAACTAAAAATTCTTCTTAGTCACAAGCCATGTACTCATGTATAAAAACTTCCCAACTAACACCAATGAAGAGTCAACAGGACATATTTGCTCAAATCAAAGTAAAAAGTGAGTCAGAACTTACGTGAAATCAGCTGCTTGGAACTTAATGACAGGAGCTGAGGAGTTATCGAGGAGGATCTTGGCCAGCTGAAAAAATTAGATGAATTTGTTTTTAAATATGTTGAGGTTAATGTGATAAATGAGAGAGAGAGAGAGCGAGAGAGAGAGAGAGAGAGAGAGAGAGAGAGAGAGAGAGAGAGAGAGAGAGAGAGAGAGAAGAAAAAAAGTGTTTGTAAAAGACTACTTTACTGAAATGTCTCCAACTCACCAATGTGTTTACGGAGTCTTGTATTAACAGGTGGGTACCATTCCTGAGTTCAAGTTTCTCAGACATGGTTATATTGCTGATTTCAAATCCAAAGTTGAGAGCATAGGCTGTCTCGTTTATTTCTTAAAAAATATATAATAAAATTAATTAGTTGTTTGGTTATATGTGGGTGGTGAAATTTCACTAATGCATTCCTTAATATTATTTATTTGTTATTTTAACTTATAGGCTATAAAAGCTACAGAACTACAACATTAGAATTTAAATAACATATTCGGAAACAAAAAAGAAGCCAAACCAGGAAAGAAAAACTTACTTGTGTATGTGACATTGACAAAGCTCACAGGATCACTCAGGTCTTGTGTTGTGGTGTCTTGTTTAGCTGTGAGACGTGTTTTCAGCAGAGTGTTAGCCACTGCAAGAACATTATCTGGATTTGGCAGGGGGCCCCGTGTGACAAACACGAGGCGAATGAATATAAGTGCTCTGCCAAGCCTACAAAGACAGTAAATAATATACATTAAGGTAGGAAATGAAAAATAAAAAAAAAGTAAATATCAGACTGAAATCACTGCTCTTACACTATCTTTGGAGTAGTTGTCAGAGTACTGGCTGTTGTTAAGACTGTAAAAGAAAGTAATGATTAATCAAGGAAGCTTGCAGTTACAACATTTGCAATCCATTGTCAGTTTTGACCAACCTGTTGGTGAACGAAGCTCATTTAGGAAGCTGACTGGTTGTATGGCATCTCTATCTTGGAAGGTGTATTCCATCCTGCCATCAATCTGGTTTGATGTGCTTCTGCAGGAAAAACAGAATATATATGTTAAGGATCTACTGTATATGTGCAAAGAGGTTTTTTTGTTGTTGTTTTTTTTGAGTAAATGCACTTAATAATGTGAAATGTGAGTACATATACATTAAGCCTGTTTGCATCTTACATGAAGTTGGTCGACTTGGGATTTAAAGTTGTTCTGCCAGGTTCATTCAGAAGACTATTCAGCTGCAGAAGAAAAATAAAACATTCATGAAACTCTGGAGAACAATTATATTGGACCTAAAAACGGTACTCAGTTAATGCTCTATGCTTACCGCATTATTGACGACACCCTGAGCTTGAAGGTAAGTACCATTTCTTAGTTTAGGATCTTTTGACATGCTGATATTACTCAAAATAAAATTAAAGATGACAGCATAGGAGGTTGCCGTGATTTCTGTTTTGAACAAAATTAATAATCAAAATTAGACACTTTAATATTTCAAAAGTTTTTCAGGTGAAGATGATGACACTTACTCTCATAGGTGACATTCACCACCTTCACAGATTCATTCAGCTGTGACTCTCTGGAATTACGGAGAGTGTTGATAGCGCTGAGGACCAGAGCTTCACTGGGGACTGGAGATGAGGAGTTGAACAGCAGCTTGCTTGTGACCACTAATGAACCAGATCTGTAAATAAAACCATGTTTGTTTAATGTACATCAAATGTTGGCAATAAAATTACTTTTCCATTTTTAATTGTTCTCAAAACAGAAAACCAAAACTTACATGAGGTTTGAAAGAGTCACAGTTAAACTGGTTTTTTTTCCTGGAAGCACTGTTGTAGTAGTTGGAAGATGAAGCTCATTTAGGAAGCTGACTGGTTGTATGGCATCTCCATCCTGGAAGGTGTAGTCCATCCTGCCATCAATCTGATTTGAAGTGCTCCTACAGAACAAGCAGAAGATATCTGTAAGGGACTTTAATCCACATCTTCAAAAAGTTTGGATTTTTTTTTCTGTAATTCTTATTTTCCATGGCTTCCAAGCTAAAATTTGAGAACATATGAAATAAAGATTGTGAAGTGAGTTTGCATCTTACGTGAAGTTGGAGGACTTTGGTTTGAAAACTTGCTTGCCAGGTTCATTCAGAAGAGTGTTCAGCTGCAGAACAAATATCAAACCATTCATTAACATCTGGTGAAGACTAGTATTTTCATACTGTTCATTTTTAAATTTTTACCATATTATTGATGACATCCTCCACTTGCAGGTATGTATTGTTTCTGCACTCAGGGTCCTCTGGCATGCTGATGTTAACCAAATTAAAGGTAAAGACCACAGCATAAGAGGTTTCTGAGATTTCTGTGTGGAAAGAAAATTTTAATAATTTTTTTGGTCAAAGCTTTCCATTCATAATTGTTTGTCTGATTCCCATTCAAAAGCTGTACAACCTTATAGAATGACACTTACTCTCATAAGTGACATTCACCACCTTCACTGATTCATTCAGCTGTGGTTCTCTGGAATTACGGAGAGTGTTGATAGGGCTGAGGACCAGAGCTCCACTGGGGACTGGAGATGAGGAGTTGAACAGCAGCTTGCTTGTGACCACTGCTGAACCAGATCTGTAAATAAACCATGTTTGTTTAATGTACATCAAATGTTGGCAATAAAATTACTTTTCCATTTTTAATTGTTCTCAAAACAGAAAACCAAAACTTACATGAGGTTTGAAGGAGTCACAGAGTAACCGGTTGTTGTTCCTGGAAGCACTGTTGTAGTAGTTGGAAGATGAAGCTCATTTAGGAAGCTGACTGGTTGTATGGCATCTCCATCCTGGAAGGTGTAGTCCATCCTGCCATCAATCTGATTTGAAGTGCTCCTACAGGACAAGCAGAAGATATCTGTAAGGGACTTTAATCCACATGTTCAAAAGTTTGGTTTTTTTTTTTCCTCTGTAATTCTTATTTTCCATGGCTTCCAAGCTAAAATTTGAGAACACATGAAATAAAGATTGTGAAGTGAGTTTGCATCTTACGTGAAGTTGGAGGACTTTGGTTTGAAAACTTGCTTGCCAGGTTCATTCAGAAGAGTGTTCAGCTGCAGAACAAATATCAAACCATTCATTAACATCTGGTGAAGACTAGTATTTTCATACTGTTCATTTTTAAATTTTTACCGCATTATTGATGACATCCTCCACTTGCGGGTATGTATTGTTTCTGCGCTCAGGGTCCTCTGGCATGCTGATGTTAACCAAATTAAAGGTAAAGACCACAGCATAAGAGGTTTCTGAGATTTCTGTGTGGAAAGAAAATTTTAATAATTTTTTTGTCCAAGCTTTCCATTCATATTGTTTGTCTGATTCCCATTCAAAAGCTGTACAACCTTATAGAATGACACTTACTCTCATAGGTGACATTCACCACCTTCACTGATTCATTCAGCTGTGGTTCTCTGGAATTACGGAGAGTGTTGATAGCGCTGAGGACCAGAGCTTCACTGGGGACTGGAGATGAGGAGTTGAACAGCAGCTTGCTTGTGACCACTGCTGAACCAAATCTGTAAATAAACCATGTTTGTTCAATGTACATCAAATGTTGGCAATAAAATACTTTTCCATTTTAATTGTTCTCAAACCAGAAAAACCAAAACTTACATGAGGTTTGAAGGAGTCACAGAGAAACCGGTTGTTGTTCCTGGAAGCACTGTTGTAGTAGTTGGAAGATGAAGCTCATTTAGGAAGCTGACTGGTTGTATGGCATCTCCATCCTGGAAGGTGTAGTCCATCCTGCCATCAATCTGATTTGAAGTGCTCCTACAGAACAAGCAGAAGATATCTGTAAGGGACTTTAATCCACATCTTTAAAAAGTTTGGATTTTTTTTCTTCTGTAATTCTTATTTTCCATGGCTTCCAAGCTAAAATTTGAGAACACATGAAATAAAGATTGTGAAGTGAGTTTGCATCTTACGTGAAGTTGGAGGACTTTGGTTTGAAAACTTGCTTGCCAGGTTCATTCAGAAGAGTGTTCAGCTGCAGAAAAAAAATCAAACCATTCATTAACATCTGGTGAAGACTAGTATTTTCATACTGTTCATTTTTCAAATTTTTACCGCATTATTGACGACATCCTCCACTTGCGGGTATGTATTGTTTCTGCACTCAGGGTCCTCTGGCATGCTGATGTTAACCAAATTAAATGTAAAGACCACAGCATAAGAGGTGTCTGAGATTTCTGTGTGGAAAGAAAATTTTAATACATTTTTTGGGTCAAAGCTTTCAATTCATAATTGTTTGTCTGATTCCCATTCAAAAGCTGTACAACCTTATAGAATGACACTTACTCTCATAGGTGACATTCACCACCTTCACTGATTCATTCAGCTGTGACTCTCTGGATTTACGGAGAGTGTTGATAGCGCTGAGGACCAGAGCTTCACTGGGGACTGGAGATGAGGAGTTGAACAGCAGCTTGCTTGTGACCAGTGCTGAACCAGATCTGTAAATAAACCATGTTTGTTTAATGTACATCAAATGTTGGCAATAAAATTACTTTTCCATTTTTAATTGCTCTCAAAACAGAAAACCAAAACTTACATGAGGTTTGAAGGAGTCACAGGGAAACTGGTTGTTGTTCCTGGAAGCACTGTTGTAGTAGTTGGAAGATGAAGCTCATTTAGGAAGCTGACTGGTTGTATGGCATCTCCATCCTTGAAGGTGTAGTCCATCCTGCCATCAATCTGATTTGAAGTGCTCCTGCAGAACAAGCAGAAGATATCTGTAAGGGACTTTAATCAACATCTTCAAAAAGTTTGGATTTTTTTTTGCTTCTGTAATTCTTATTTTCCATGGCTTCCGAGCTAAAATTTGAGAACATATGAAATAAAGATTGTGAAGTGAGTTTGCATCTTACGTGAAGTTGGAGGACTTTGGTTTGAAAACTTGCTTGCCAGGTTCATTCAGAAGAGTGTTCAGCTGCAGAAAAAAATCAAAACCATTCATTAACATCTGTTGAAGACTAGTATTTTCATATTGTTCATTTTCAAATTTTTACCGCATTATTGACGACATCCTCCACTTGCAGGTATGTATTGTTTCTGCGCTCAGGGTCCTCTGGCATGCTGATGTTAACCAAATTAAATGTAAAGACCACAGCATAAGAGGTTTCTGAGATTTCTGTGTGGAAAGAAAATTTTAATACATTTTCTGGTCAAAGCTTTCAATTCATAATTGTTTGTCTGATTCCCATTCAAAAGCTGTACAGCCTTATAGAATGACACTTACTCTCATAGGTGACATTCACCACCTTCACTGATTCATTCAGCTGTGACTCTCTGGAATTTACGGAGAGTGCTGATAGCACTGAGGACCAGAGCTTCACTGGGGACTGGAGATGAGGAGTTGAACACCAGCTTGCTTGTGACCACTGCTGAACCAGATCTGTAAATAAACCATGTTTGTTTAATGTACATCAAATGTTGGCAATAAAATTACTTTTCCATTTTTAATTGCTCTCAAAACAGAAAACCAAAACTTACATGAGGTTTGAAGGAGTCACAGAGAAACGGTTGTTGTTCCTGGAAGCACTGTTGTAGTAGTTGGAAGATGAAGCTCATTTAGGAAGCTGACTGGTTGTATGGCATCTCCATCCTGGAAGGTGTAGTCCATCCTGCCATCAATCTGATTTGAAGTGCTCCTGCAGAACAAGCAGAAGATATCTGTAAGGGACTTGTTGTGAATTCTTCATATTATATATCTTTTAATACTATTTAGATTATTATTATTATTAATACTTTTATTTTATATCTGGTGAGAGCTTGTTTTATGTTAATATGCACTACGCAACCGGTAGTGTGATTCATGTTTGGCGCAAGTGACGCGTCATTGTTTATGCATGCAGAGCTTACACAAATGTGACAAGGTTTCCACCTGTGCAGCATCGCTAAGTGCAGGGAAAAGTTACTGACGAAGTAAGTTTATTCCATGATGTTTTTGTAAAACTGGATGTTTATACTGCTGAATCTGTTTCTACATTAAGCCTGTAATGTTGTTGGTGGTTCGCGATCCTTATGATCATTAATTCATCACGTGAAACGCATGTGGAAAGTGCCGCTAGCATCGCTGCTTATCTTGCTAATGTTTTTAATATCTTGTTTAAATATGTTTCGGATTCTGTACAATATATTCTACGTTTGTTATACTTTCATATCATAATGAGGATGTTGTGTAATGTATCTTAAGTTGTTTAATGCTCCTTTACATCCTGTTTACATCCAGTAATTATTAATTCACTGACTACACGTTGAGAGAGAGTTGTGTATATTGTTTGATTTGAAATGCGCTGTTTTATTTGTACAGTATGCTAATATTTGTTAGACATTTAATTATTTACTTCTGTTTATTGTTCATTGCAGAAACTACCTTCAATGCATAACTTCAATGCATATCAGTGTGTATATGGTGAAACCCTGCACCTAAATAAATGGTGAAAAGACATTAGATGACTCCGACTCCCTGATCAGAGTACTGAAGTGGTTAACACCATCAAAGAACCGGCATTAGTGGGGCAGTCCCCAACAGGACTTTAATCCACATCTTCAAAAAGTTTGGATTTTTTTTTTTTCTGTAATTCTTATTTTCCATGGCTTCCAAGCTAAAATTTGAGAACCCATGAAATAAAGATTGTGAAGTGAGTTTGCATCTTACGTGAAGTTGGAGGACTTTGGTTTGAAAACTTGCTTGCCAGGTTCATTCAGAAGAATGTTCAGCTGCAGAAAAAAAAATCAAACCATTCATTAACATCTGGTGAAGACTAGTATTTTCATACTGTTCATTTTCAAATTTTTATCGCATTATTGACGACATCCTCCACTTGCGGGTATGTATTGTTTCTGCGCTCAGGGTCCTCTGGCATGCTGATGTTAACCAAATTAAATGTAAAGACCACAGCATAAGAGGTGTCTGAGATTTCTGTGTGGAAAGAAAATTTTAATACATTCTTTGGTCAAAGCTTTCCATTCATAATTGTTTGTCTGATTCCCATTCAAAAGCTGTACAACCTTATAGAATGACACTTACTCTCATAGGTGACATTCACCACCTTCACTGATTCATTCAGCTGTGACTCTCTGGAATGACGGAGAGTGTTGATAGCGCCGAGGACCAGAGCTTCACTGGGGACTGGAGATGAGGAGTTGAACAGCAGCTTGCTTGTGACCCACTGCTGAACCAAATCTGTAAATAAACCATGTTTGTTTAATGTACATCAAATGTTGGCAATAAAATTACTTTTTCCATTTTTAATTGTTCTCAAAACAGAAAACCAAAACTTACATGAGGTTTGAAGGAGTCACAGAGAAAACCGTTTGTTGTTCCTGGAAGCACTGTTGTAGTAGTTGGAAGATGAAGCTCATTTAGGAAGCTAACTGGTTGTATGGAATCTCCATCCTGGAAGGTGTAGTCCATCCTGCCATGAATCTGATTTGAAGTGCTCCTACAGAACAAGCAGAAGATATCTGTTAGGGACTTTAATCCACATCTTCAAAAAGTTTGCTTTTTTTTTTCTGTAATTCAAATTTTCCATGGCTTCCAAGCTAAAATTTGAGAACACAGGAAATAAAGATTGTGAAGTGAGTTTGCATCTTACGTGAAGTTGGTGGACTTTGGTTTGAAAACTTGCTTGCCAGGTTCATTCAGAAGAGTGTTCAGCTGCAGAAGAAAATCAAACCATTCATTAACATCTGGTGAAGACTAGTATTTTCATACTGTTCATTTTCAAATTTTTACCGCATTATTGACGACATCCTCCACTTGCAGGTATGTATTGTTTCTGCGCTCAGGGTCCTCTGGCATGCTGATGTTAACCAAATTAAATGTAAAGACCACAGCATAAGAGGTTTCTGAGATTTCTGTGTGGAAAGAAAATTGTAATAAATTTTTTTGTCAAAGCTTTCCATTCATAATTGTTTGTCTGATTCCCATTCAAAAGCTGTACAGCCTTACAGAATGACACTTACTCTCATAGGTGACATTCCACCACCTTCACTGATTCATTCAGCTGTGACTCTCTGGAATTAAGGAGAGTGTTGATAGGGCTGAGGACCAGAGCTTCACTGGGGACTGGACATGAGGAGTTGAACAGAAGCTTGCTTGTGACCACTGCTGAACCAGATCTGTAAATAAACCATGTTGTTTAATTTACATCAAATGTTGGCAATAAAATTACTTTTCCATTTTTAATTGTTCTCAAAACCAGAAAACCAAAACTTACATGAGGTTTATAAGGAGTCACAGGGAAACCGGTTGTTGTTCCTGGAAGCACTGTTGTAGTAGTTGGAAGATGAAGCTCATTTAGGAAGCTGACTGGTTGTATGGCATCTCCATCCTGGAAGGTGTAGTCCATCCTGCCATCAATCTTATTTGAAGTGCTCCTACAGAACAAGCAGAAGATATCTGTTAGGGACTTTAATCCACATCTTCAAAAAGTTTGCTTTTTTTTTCTGTAATTCAAATTTTCCATGGCTTCCAAGCTAAAATTTGAGAACACATGAAATAAAGATTGTGAAGTGAGTTTGCATCTTACGTGAAGTTGGAGGACTTTGGTTTGAAAACTTGCTTGCCAGGTTCATTCAGAAGAGTGTTCAGCTGCAGAAAAAAATCAAACCATTCATTAACATCTGGTGAAGACTAGTATTTTCATATTGTTCATTTTCAAATTTTTACCGCATTATTGACGACATCCTCCACTTGCAGGTATGTATTGTTTCTGCGCTCAGGGTCCTCTGGCATGCTGATGTTAACCAAATTAAATGTAAAGACCACAGCATAAGAGGTGTCTGAGATTTCTGTGTGGAAAGAAAATTTTAATACATTTTCTGGTCAAAGCTTTCAATTCATAATTGTTTGTCTGATTCCCATTCAAAAGCTGTACAACCTTATAGAATGACACTTACTCTCATAGGTGACATTCACCACCTTCACTGATTCATTCAGCTGTGACTCTCTGGAATTACGGAGAGTGTTGATAGCGCTGAGGACCAGAGCTTCACTGGGGACTGGAGATGAGGAGTTGAACACCAGCTTGCTTCTGACCAGTGCTGAACCAGATCTGTAAATAAACCATGTTTGTTTAATGTACATCAAATGTTGGCAATAAAATTACTTTTCCATTTTTAATTGTTCTCAAACCAGAAAACCAAATCTTACATGAGGTTTGAAGGAGTCACAGAGAAACCGGTTGTTGTTCCTGGAAGTACTGTTGTAGTAGTTGGAAGATGAAGCTCATTTAGGAAGCTGACTGGTTGTATGGCATCTCCATCCTGGAAGGTGTAGTCCATCCTGCCATCAATCTTATTTGAAGTGCTCCTACAGAACAAGCAGAAGATATCTGTTAGGGACTTGTTGTGAATTCTTCATATTATATATCTTTTAATACTATTTAGATTATTATTATTATTAATACTTTTATTTATATCTGGTGAGAGCTTGTTTTACGTTAATATGCACTACGCAACCGGTAGTGTGATTCTTGTTTAGCGCAAGTGACGCATCATTGTGCATGCAGAGCTTACACAAATGTGACAAGGTTTCCACCTGTGCAGCATCGCTAAGTGCAGGGAAAAAAGTTACTGACGAAGTAAGTTTATTCCATGACGTTTTTGTAATACTGGATGTTTTATACTGCTGAATCTGTTTCTACATTAAGCCTGTAATGTTGTTGGTGGTTCGCGATCCTTATGATCATTAATTCATCACATGAAACGCACGTGGAAAGTGCCGCTAGCATCGCTGCTTATCTTGCTAATGTTTTAATAACTTGTTTAAATATGTTTCGGATTCTGTACAATATATTCTATGTTTGTTATACTTTCATATCATAATGAGGATGTTGTGTAATGTATCTTAAGTTGTTTATATGCTCCTTTACATCCTGTTTACATCCAGTAATTATTAATTCACTGACTACACGTTGAGAGAGAGTTGTGTATATTGTTTAATTTGAAATGCGCTGTTTTATTTGTACAGTATGCTAATATTTGTTAGACATTTAATTATTTACTTCTGTTTATTGTTCATTGCAGAAACTACCTTCAATGCATAACTTCAATGCATATCAGTGTGTATATGGTGAAACCCTGCACCTAAATAAATGGTGAAAAGACATTAGATGACTCCGACTCCCTGATCAGAGTACTGAAGTGGTTAACACCATCAAAGAACCGGCATTAGTGGGGCAGTCCCCAACAGGACTTTAATCCACATCTTCAAAAAGTTTGGATTTTTTTTTTTTCTGTGGTAATTCTTATTTTCCATGGCTTCCAAGCTAAAATTTGAGAACCCATGAAATAAAGATTGTGAAGTGAGTTTGCATCTTACGTGAAGTTGGAGGACTTTGGTTTGAAAACTTGCTTGCCAGGTTCATTCAGAAGAATGTTCAGCTGCAGAAAAAAATCAAACCATTCATTAACATCTGGTGAAGACTAGTATTTTCATACTGTTCATTTTCAAATTTTTATCGCATTATTGACGACATCCTCCACTTGCGGGTATGTATTGTTTCTGCACTCAGGGTCCTCTGGCATGCTGATGTTAACCAAATTAAATGTAAAGACCACAGCATAAGAGGTTTCTGAGATTTCTGTGTGGAAAGAAAATTTTAATAAATTTTTTGGTCAAAGCTTTCCATTCATAATTGTTTTTCTGATTCCCATTCAAAAGCTCTACAACCTTATAGAATGACACTTACTCTCATAGGTGACATTCACCACCTTCACTGATTCATTCAGCTGTGACTCTCTGGAATGACGGAGAGTGTTGATAGCGCCGAGGACTATCAGTCCATGTTAATGGTCCATAAAACATGGGCTTAGCAGCTTGCTTGTGACCACTGCTGAACCAAATCTGTAAATAAACCATGTTTGTTTAATGTACATCAAATGTTGGCAATAAAATTACTTTTCCATTTTTAATTGTTCTCAAAACAGAAAACCAAAACTTACATGAGGTTTGAATGAGTCACAGAGAAACCGGTTGTTGTTCCTGGAAGCACTGTTGTAGTAGTTGGAAGATGAAGCTCATTTAGGAAGCTAACTGGTTGTATGGCATCTCCATCCTGGAAGGTGTAGTCCATCCTGCCATGAATCTGATTTGAAGTGCTCCTACAGAACAAGCAGAAGATATCTGTAAGGGACTTTAATCCACATCTTCAAAAAGTTTGCTTTTTTTTTTTCTGTAATTCAAATTTTCCATGGCTTCCAAGCTAAAATTTGAGAACACATGAAATAAAGATTGTGAAGTGAGTTTGCATCTTACGTGAAGTTGGAGGACTTTGGTTTGAAAACTTGCTTGCCAGGTTCATTCAGAAGAGTGTTCAGCTGCAGAAGAAAATCAAACCATTCATTAACATCTGTTGAAGACTAGTATTTTCATATTGTTCATTTTCAAATTTTTACCGCATTATTGACGACATCCTCCACTTGCAGGTATGTATTGTTTCTGCGCTCAGGGTCCTCTGGCATGCTGATGTTAACCAAATTAAATGTAAAGACCACAGCATAAGAGGTTTCTGAGATTTCTGTGTGGAAAGAAAATTGTAATAAATTTTTTTGTCAAAGCTTTCCATTCATAATTGTTTGTCTGATTCCCATTCAAAAGCTGTACAGCCTTACAGAATGACACTTACTCTCATAGGTGACATTCACCACCTTCACTGATTCATTCAGCTGTGACTCTCTGGAATTAAGGAGAGTGTTGATAGGGCTGAGGACCAGAGCTCCACTGGGGACTGGAGATGAGGAGTTGAACAGCAGCTTGCTTGTGACCACTGATGAACCAAATCTGTAAATAAACCATGTTTGTTTAATGTACATCAAATGTTGGCAATAAAATTACTTTTCCATTTTTTAATTGTTCTCAAAACAGAAAACCAAAACTTACATGAGGTTATAAGGAGTCACAGAGAAACCGGTTGTTGTTCCTGGAAGCACTGTTGTAGTAGTTGGAAGATGAAGCTCATTTAGGAAGCTGACTGGTTGTATGGCATCTCCATCCTGGAAGGTGTAGTCCATCCTGCCATCAATCTTATTTGAAGTGCTCCTACAGAACAAGCAGAAGATATCTGTTAGGGACTTAAATCCACATCTTCAAAAAGTTTGCTTTTTTTTTCTGTAATTCAAATTTTCCATGGCTTCCAAGCTAAAATTTGAGAACACATGAAATAAAGATTGTGAAGTGAGTTTGCATCTTACGTGAAAGTTGGAGGACTTTGGTTTGAAAACTTGCTTGCCAGGTTCATTCAGAAGAGTGTTCAGCTGCAGAAGAAAATCAAACCATTCATTAACATCTGGTGAAGACTAGTATTTTCATATTGTTCATTTTTAAATTTTTACCGCATTATTGACGATATCCTCCACTTGCAGGTATGTATTGTTTCTGCGCTCAGGGTCCTCTGGCATGCTGATGTTAACCAAATTAAATGTAAAGACCACAGCATAAGAGGTTTCTGAGATTTCTGTGTGGAAAGAAAATTTGAATACATTTTTTTTGGTCAAAGCTTTCAATTCATAATTGTTTGTCTGATTCCCATTCAAAAGCTGTACAACCTTATAGAATGACACTTACTCTCATAGGTGACATTCACCACGTTCACTGATTCATTCAGCTGTGACTCTCTGGAACTACGGAGAGTGCTGATAGCACTGAGGACCAGAGCTTCACTGGGGACTGGAGATGAGGAGTTGAACACCCAGCTTGCTTGTGACCACTGCTGAACCAGATCTGTAAATATACCATGTTTGTTTAATGTACATCAAATGTTGGCAATAAAATTACTTTTCCATTTTTAATTGCTCTCAAAACAGAAAACCAAAACTTACATGAGGTTTGAAGGAGTCACAGGGAAACCGGTTGTTGTTCCTGGAAGCACTGTTGTAGTAGTTGGAAGATGAAGCTCATTTAGGAAGCTGACTGGTTGTATGGCATCTCCATCCTGGAAGGTGTAGTCCATCCTGCCATCAATCTTATTTGAAGTGCTCCTGCAGAACAAGCAGAAGATATCTGTAAGGGACTTGTTGTGAATTCTTCATATTATATATCTTTTAATACTATTTAGATTATTATTATTATTAATACTTTTATTTATATCTGGTGAGAGCTTGTTTTACGTTAATATGCACTACGCAACCGGTAGTGTGATTCGTGTTTAGCGCAAGTGACGCATCATTGTTTATGCATGCAGAGCTTACACAAATGTGACAAGGTTTCCACCTGTGCAGCATCGCTAAGTGCAGGGAAAAGTTACTGACGAAGTAAGTTTATTCCATGACGTTTTTGTAATACTGGATGTTTATACTGCTGAATCTGTTTCTACATTAAGCCTGTAATGTTGTTGGTGGTTCGCGATCCTTATGATCATTAATTCATCACGTGAAACGCATGTGGAAAGTGCCGCTAACATCGCTGCTTATCTTGCTAATGTTTTAATAACTTGTTTAAATATGTTTCGGATTCTGTACAATATATTCTATGTTTGTTATACTTTCATATCATAATGAGGATGTTGTGTAATGTATCTTAAGTTGTTTATATGCTCCTTTACATCCTGTTTACATCCAGTAATTATTAATTCACTGACTACACGTTGAGAGAGAGTTGTGTATATTGTTTGATTTGAAATGCGCTGTTTTATTTGTACAGTATGCTAATATTTGTTAGACATTTAATTATTTACTTCTGTTTATTGTTCATTGCAGAAACTACCTTCAATGCATAACTTCAATGCATATCAGTGTGTATATGGTGAAACCCTGCACCTAAATAAATGGTGAAAAGACATTAGATGACTCCGACTCCCTGATCAGAGTACTGAAGTGGTTAACACCATCAAAGAACCGGCATTAGCGGGGCAGTCCCCAACAGGACTTTAATCCACATCTTCAAAAAGTTTGGATTTTTTTTTTTTTTTTTTCTGTAATTCTTATTTTCCATGGCTTCCAAGCTAAAATTTGAGAACACAGGAAATAAAGATTGTGAAGTGAGTTTGCATCTTACGTGAAGTTGGTGGACTTTGGTTTGAAAACTTGCTTGCCAGGTTCATTCAGAAGAATGTTCAGCTGCAGAAAAAAATCAAACCATTCATTAACATCTGGTGAAGACTAGTATTTTCATACTGTTCATTTTCAAATTTTTACCGCATTATTGACGACATCCTCCACTTGCAGGTATGTATTGGTTTCTGCGCTCAGGGTCCTCTGGCATGCTGATGTTAACCAAATTAAATGTAAAGACCACAGCATAAGAGGTGTCTGAGATTTCTGTGTGGAAAGAAAATTTTAATACATTCTTTGGTCAAAGCTTTCCATTCATAATTGTTTGTCCTGATTCCCATTCAAAAGCTGTACAGCCGTATAGAATGACACTTACTCTCATAGGTGACATTCACCACCTTCACTGATTCATTCAGCTGTGACTCTCTGGAATGACGGAGAGTGTTGATAGCGCCTGAGGACCAGAGCTTCACTGGGGACTGGAGATGAGGAGTTGAACAGCAGCTTGCTTGTGACCACTGCTGAACCAGATCTGTAAATAAACCATGTTTGTTTAATGTACATCAAATGTTGGCAATAAAATTACTTTTCCATTTTTAATTGTTCTCAAAACAGAAAACCAAAACTTACATGAGGTTTGAAGGAGTCACAGAGAAAACCGGTTGTTGTTCCTGGAAGCACTGTTGTAGTAGTTGAAAGATGGAAAACATTTAGGAAGCTAACTGGTTGTATGGAATCTCCATCCTGGAAGGTGTAGTCCATCCTGCCATGAATCTGATTTGAAGTGCTCCTACAGAACAAGCAGAAGATATATGTAAGGGACTTTAATCCACATCTTCAAAAAGTTTGGATTTTCTTTTTTTTCTGTAATTCTCATTTTCTGTAATTCTTATTTTAAGCTTAGCTTATTTTAAGCCAAGCTAAAATTTGAGAACACATGAAATAAAGATTGTGAAGTGAGTTTGCATCTTACGTGAAGTTGGAGGACTTTGGTTTGAAAACTTGCTTGCCAGGTTCATTCAGAAGAGTGTTCAGCTGCAGGAAGAAAAAAAATCAAGCCATTCATCAACCTCTGGTGAAAATTTACACTGGTCCCAAACTTCACCTATGTGTTAATGCTAGTTTCTTACTGCATTATTGACAACATCTTGCACTTGCACATAACTGCTGTTTCTTAGCTCAGGATCCTCAGGCATGCTGATATTATTCAAACTAATATTAAAGATGACAGCATAGGAAGTTTCAGAGATTTCTGTTTGGAAAGAGACATCCAGTTTCGATCAGCTAAAGTTTCACATATTTCACTGGTTGAAAATTTCATAAATTAAATGACTTTACATTCATAATGAAGAAACTTACTCTCATAGGTAAAACTGTCAATCTTCAGTGATTCATTGAGTTGGGACTTTCTAGATTCATGAAGATAACTAATAGCACCTAGGACCAAAGTTTCAGTGGGCAGGGATGACAAAGAAGAGAATATAAATTTGGTTGTGACTGTTGCTGCACCGGACACATTTGTTGGCAATGTTTTGGGTATGTTTGAAGTTTCTGGTTGCAAACTTGAAGTACTTTGAAGTGTTGCATCTGCTTTTGTTGTATTGTTCAGAGGTGTAGTATTGCTAGTAAGAGTTTCAGCTGCTATTGGTTTTATGGATGTGTGACCTGAAATTGTAGATGCTGGTGATGTTGACGTATTGTTGTTTGGACCTGATGCTATTGGAAATTCTGGAAATTCTGCTGTGTTAGTGAACCTGTAATAATTCCAGTGGTAGTTGTTGATGCAGTTGTGGTTTCTGAATCCAAGTTTGGGCTTGAAGTTGTTTTGGTTGAAAGTGCAAGTGTGGCTGGAGCAGAAGATGTACTGGTAAAAGCGACAGTTGTTTTTAAAAGATCTCCTGATGTTAGTTGAAAGGCAGTTGTTGTTTGAGTTGCAGTTGAGCTTGGAATGGTGGCAGTTGCTGTGCTTGGAGCTGTAGCTGAGATATCAGCTGGAACTGTAGTGGTGGCCAGAACATTCATGGTTGTAATGGGGTGCAGATGGGGTTCTTGGAGATTCAGTTGTTTTTGTTGGAGTTAAAGTTGGTAATATAGTTACATGTGATGAGGAGATAGGCAAAATTGTTACAGCAATAGTTATGATCTCTGGAGACACAGTTGTGATTATTGGAGGTGCATTTGTCGTGGTAATGAGTGTTGCCTGGCTTAGAGCTGGAACTGTATTTGTGAAAGCAACAGTTGTGCTTGATAGAGGTACAGTTGTTATTTGGAATGCAGTTGTTGTTGCCACTGAAGGAGTGTTCTTGCTTGATGTTGTTGGATCATTAGTTGTTTTAGATGTGGTTGATGAAGCTGTAGTTGCGGTCTCTGCTGTTGTACTTTCTGAAGTTGTAGGCAGTGTTGTTGAAGTAATGGGTGTGGTTTCTGTACTCACAACTGTGGAGGTGGGAGTTTCATTAGTTGGGGATGCTGTAGTTATTGATCTTGTTACAGGTGCAGTTGTTTCTGAAGATGTAGGCATTGTTGAAGTAAGAGTTGTGGATTCAGAAGTTACAGCTGTTGATGTTGTTGGATCATGTGTTGCAGTAGATGTGGTTGATAAAGCTGTAGTCGTGGTTTCTGCTGTTGTACTTTCTGAAGTTGTAGGCAGTGTTGTTGAAGTAGTAGTTGTGGTCTCTGTACTCACAACTGTGGTTGTTGGAATTTCGCTAGTTGACAATCCTTTAGTTGCTGATGTTGTTACAGGTGCAGTTGTTTTTCTGAAGATGTAGGTATTGTTGTTGAAGTAAGAGTTGTGGATTCTGAAGTTACAGCTGTTGATGTTGTTGGATTGTTTGTTGTTGTAGATGTGGTTGATGAAGCTGTAGTTGTGGTTTCTGCTGGTGGTACTTTCTGAAGTTGTAGGCAGTGTTTTCTGAGGTAGTAGTTGTGGTCTCTGTACTCACAACTGTGGTTGTTGGAATTTCCCTAGTTGACAATCCTTTAGTTGTTGTTATTCTTACAGGTGCAATTGTTTCTGAAGATGTAGGTATTGTTGTTGAAGTAAGAGTTGTGGATTCTGAAGTTACAGCTGTTGATGTAGCTGGATTGTTTGTTTTTGTAGATGTGGTTGATAAAGCTGTAGTCGTGGTTTCTGCTGTTGTACTTTCTGAAGTTGTAGGCAGTGTTGTTGAAGTAGTAGTTGTGGTCTCTGTACTCACAACTGTGGTTGTTGGAATTTCGCTAGTTGACAATGCTTTAGTTACTGAAGTTGTTACAGGTGCAGTTGTTTTTGAAGATGTAGGCATTGTTGTTGAAGTAAGAGTTGTGGATTCTGAAATTACAGCTGTTGATGTTGTTGGATAGTTTGTTGATGTAGATATAATTGATGAAGCTGTAGGTAGTTGTGGTTTCTGTTGTTGTACTTTCTGAAGTTGTAGGCAGTGTTGTTGTTGAAGTAGTAGTTGTGGTCTCTGTACTCACAACTGTGGTTGTTGGAATTTCGCTAGTTGACAATCCTTTAGTTGCTGATGTTGTTACAGGTGCAGTTGTTTCTGAAGTAGGTATCGTTGATGAAGCTGTAGTTGTGGTTTCTGCTGTTGTACTTTCTGAAGTTGTAGGCAGTGTTTCTGAGTAGTAGTAGTTGTGGTCTCTGTACTCACAGCTGTGGTTGTTGGAATTTCACTAGTTGACAATCCTTTAGTTGCTGTTATTCTTCTTACAGGTGCAATTGTTTCTGAAGATGTAGGTATTGTTGTTGAAGTAAGAGTTGTGGATTCGGAAGTTACAGCTGTTGATGTTGCTGGATTGTTTGTTTTTGTAGATGTGGGTTGATGAAGCTGTAGTTGTGGTTTCTGCTGTTGTACTTTCTGAAGTTGTAGGCAGTGTTGTTTGAAGTAGTCGTTGTGGTCTCTGTACTCACAACTGTGGTTGTTGGAATTTCGCTAATTGACAATCCTTTAGTTGCTGATGTTGTTTACAGGTGCAGTTGTTTCTGAAGATGTAGGTATCGTTTGTTGAAGTAAGAGTTTGTGGATTCTGAAGTTACAGCTGTTGATGTTGCTGGATTGTTTTGTTGTTGTAGATGTGGTTGATGAAGCTGTAGTGGTGGTTTCTGCTGTTGTACTTTCTGAAGTTGTAGGCAGTGTTGCTGAAGTAGTAGTTGTGGTCTCTGTACTCACAATTGTGGTTGTTGGAATTTCACTAGTTGACAATCCTTTAGTTGCTGTTATTCTTACAGGACCAATTGTTTCTGAAGATGTAGGTATTGTTGTTGAAGTAAGAGTTGTGGATTCTGAAGTTACAGCTGTTGATGTAGCTGGATTGTTTGTTTTTGTAGATGTGGTTGATGAAGCTGTAGTTGTGGTTTTTTGCTGTTGTACTTTCTGAAGTTTGTAGGCAGTGTTGTTGAAGTAATCGTTGTGGTCTCTGTACTCACAACTGTGGTTGTTGGAATTTCGCTAGTTGACAATCCTTTAGTTGCTGATGTTGTTACAGGTGCAGTTGTTTCTGAAGATGTAGGTATCGTTGTTGAAGTAAGAGTTGTGGATTCTGAGTTACAGCTGTTGATGTTGCTGGATTGTGTTGTTGTTGTAGATGTGGTTGTGGATCTGAAGCTGTAGTTGTGGTTTCTGCTGTTGTACTTTCTGAAGTTGTAGGCAGTGTTTCTGAGGTAGTAGTTGTGGTCTCTGTACTCACAACTGTGGTTGTTGGAATTTCACTAGTTGACAATCCTTTAGTTGCTGTTATTCTTACAGGTGCAATTGTTTCTGAAGATGTAGGTATTGTTGTTGAAGTAAGAGTTGTGGATTCTGAAGTTACAGCTGTTGATGTTGCTGGATTGTTTGTTTTTGTAGATGTGGTTGATGAAGCTGTAGTTGTGGTTTCTGCTGTTGTACTTTCTGAAGTTGTAGGCAGTGTTGCTGAAGTAGTAGTTGTGGTCTCTGTACTCACAACTGTGGTTGTTGGAATTTCGCTAGTTGACAATCCTTTAGTTGCTGATTTTGTTACAGGTGCAGTTGTTTCTGAAGATGTAGGTATCGTTGTTGAAGTAAGAGTTGTGGATTCTGAAGTTACAGCTGTTGATGTTGCTGGATTGTTTGTTGTTGTAGATGTGGTTGATGAAGCTGTAGTTGTGGTTTCTGCTGTTGTACTTTCTGAAGTTGTAGGCAGTGTTTCTGAAATAGTAGTTTGTGGTCTCTGTACTCACAATTGTGGTTGTTGGAATTTCACTAGTTGACAATCCTTTAGTTGCTGTTTATTCTTACAGGTGCAATTTGTTTCTGAAGATGTAGGTGCTGTTGTTGAAGTAAGAGTTGTGGATTCTGAAGTTACAGATGTTGATGTTGCTGGATTGTTTGTTTTTTGTAGATGTGGTTGATGAAGCTGTAGTTGTGGTTTTCTGCTGTTGTACTTTCTGAAGTTGTAGGCAGTGTTTCTGAAATAGTAGTTGTGGTCTCTGCACTCACAATTGTGGTTGTTGGAATTTCACTAGTTGACAATCCTTTAGTTGCTGTTATTCTTACAGGTGCAATTGTTTCTGAAGATGTAGGTATTGTTGTTGAAGTAAGAGTTGTGGATTCTGAAGTTACAGCTGTTGATGTAGCTGGATTGTTTGTTTTTGTAGATGTGGTTGATGAAGCTGTAGTTGTGGTTTCTGCTGTTCTATTTTCTGAAGTTGTAGGCATTGTTGTTTTTTTTGTAGTTGTGGTCTCTGTACTCACAACTGTGGTTGTTGGAATTTCGCTAGTTGACAATCCTTTAGTTGCTGATGTTGTTACAGGTGCAGTTGTTTCTGAAGATGTAGGTATTGTTGTTGAAGTAAGAGTTGTGGATTCTGAAGTTACAGCTGTTGATGTTGCTGGATTGTTTGTTGTTTTGTAGATGTATCGTTGATGAAGCTGTAGTTGTGGTTTCTGCTGTTGTACTTTCTGAAGTTGTAGGCAGTGTTTCTGAGGTAGTAGTTGTGGTCTCTGTACTCACAATTGTGGTTGTTGGAATTTCACTAGTTGGACAATCCTTTAGTTGCTGTTATTCTTACAGGTGCAATTGTTTTTCTGAAGATGTAGGCATTGTTGTTGAAGTAAGAGTTGTGGATTCTGAAGTTACAGCTGTTGATGTTGTTGGATTGGTTGGTTTTTGTAGATGTGGTTGATGAAGCTGTAGTGTTGTGTTTTCTGCTGTTGTACTTTCTGAAGTTGTAGGCAGTGTTTTTGAAGTAAATCGTTGTGTTTCTCTGTACTCACAACTGTGGTTGTTGGAATTTCGCTAGTTGACAATCCTTTAGTTGCTGAATTGTTGTTACAGGTGCAGTTGTTTTCTGAAGATGTAGGTATCATTGTTGAAGTAAGAGTTGTGGATTCTGAAGTTACAGCTGTGTTATGTTGCTGAAGGAGACCAGCGGGAGATTGCTGTTGATGAAGCTGTAGTTGTGGTTTCTGCTGTTGTACTTTCTGAAGTTGTAGGCAGTGTTTCTGAAATAGTAGTTGTGGTCTCTGCACTCACAATTGTGGTTGTTGGAATTTCACTAGTTGACAATCCTTTAGTTGCTGTTATTCTTACAGGTGCAATTGTTTTCTGAAGATGTAGGTATTGTTGTTGTTGAAGTAAGAGTTTCTGGATTCTGAAGTTACAGCTGTTGATGTTGCTGGATTGTTTGTTTTTGTAGATGTGGTTGATGAAGCTGTAGTTGTGGTTTCTCTGCTGTTGTACTTTCTGAAGTTGTAGGCAGTGTTGCTGAAGTAGTAGTTGTGGTCTCTGTACTCACAACTGTGGTTGTTTGGAATTTCGCTAGTTTGACAATCCTTTTAGTTGTTGATATTGTTACAGGTGCAGTTGTTTCTGAAGATGTAGGTATCGTTGTTGAAGTAAGAGTTGTGGATTCTGAAGTTACAGCTATTGATGTTGCTGGATTGTTTGTTGTTGTAGATGTGGTTGATGAAGCTGTAGTTGTGGTTTCTGCTGTTGTACTTTCTGAAGTTGTAGGCATTGTTGTGGAAGCAATAGTTGTGGTTTCTGTACTCACAACTGTGGTTGTTGGAATTTCGCTAGTTGACAATCCTTTAGTTGCTGATGTTGTTACAGGTGCAGTTGTTTCTGAAGATGTAGGTATCGTTGATGAAGCTGTAGTTGTGGTTTCTGCTGTTGTACTTTCTGAAGTTGTAGGCAGTGTTTCTGAAGTAGTAGTTGTGGTCTCTGTACTCACAACTGTGGTTGTTGGAATTTCACTAGTTGACAATCCTTTAGTTGCTGTTATTCTTACGGGTGCAGTTGTTTCTGAAGATGTAGGTATTGTTGTTGAAGTGAGAGTTGTTGATTCTGAAGTTACAGCTGATGATGTTGTTGGTTTGTTTGTTTTTGTAGATGTGGGTTGATGAAGCTGTAGTTGTGGTTTCTGCTGTTGTACTTTCTGAAGTTTGTAGGCAGTGTTGTTGAAGTATAGTAGTTGTGGTCTCTGTACTCACAACTGTGGTTGTTGGAATTTTCGCTAGTTGACAATCCTTTAGTTGCTGATGTTGTTACAGGTGCAGTTGTTTCTGAAGATGTAGGTATCGTTGATGAAGCTGATGAAGTTTGTAGTTGTGGTTTCTGCTGTTGTACTTTCTGAAGTTGTAGGCAGTGTTTCTGAAATAGTAGTTGTGGTCTCTGCACTCACACTGTGGTTGTTGGAATTTCACTAGTTGACAATCCTTTAGTTGCTGTTATTCTTACAGGTGCAATTGTTTTTTGAAGATGTAGGCATTGTTGTTGAAGTAAGAGTTGTGGATTCTGAAGTTACAGCTGTTGATGTTGCTGGATTGTTTGTTTTTTTAGATGTGGTTGATGAAGCTGTAGTTGTGGTTTTTCTGCTGTTGTACTTTCTGAAGTTGTAGGCAGTGTTTCTGAGGTAGTAGTTGTGGTCTCTGTACTCACAACTGTGGTTGTTGGAATTTCACTAGTTGACAATCCTTTAGTTGCTGTTATTCTTACAGGTGCAATTGTTTCTGAAGATGTAGGTATTGTTGTTGAAGTAAGAGTTGTGGATTCTGAAGTTACAGCTGTTGATGGGCTTGGATTGTTTTGTTTTTGTAGATGTGGTTGATGAAGCTGTAGTTGTGGTTTTTCTGCTGTTGTACTTTCTGAAGTTGTAGGGAGTGTTTCTGAAGTAGTAGTTGTGGTCCTCTGTACTCACAACTGTGTGTTTGTTGGAATATGTTTCTTTAGTTGCCTGACAATCCTTTAGTTGCTGTTATTCTTACAGGTGCAAGATTGTTTCTGAAGATGTAGTGTATTGTGTTGAAGTAGAGTTGTGGATTCTGGAGTTTTGTTTACAGCTGTTGATGTTGCTTGGATTGATTGTTTGTGTTTTGTAGATGTTGTAGTGATGAAGCTGTAGTTGTGGTTTCTATTGTTGTACTTTCTGAAGTTGTAGGCATTGTTGTTGAAGTAATAGTTTGTGGTTTTTCTGTACTCACAACTGTGGTGGTGGAATTTTCAGTAGTTGAGGATGCTGTAGTTATTGATGTTGTTACAGGTTGTTGAGTTGTTGGTTCTGAAGATGTAGGCATTGTTGTTGAAGTAAGAGTTGTGGATTCTGAAATTACAGCTGTTGATGTTGTTGGATTGTTTGTTTTTGTAGATGTGGTTGTGATGAATCTTTAGTTGTGGGGTCCTTCTGCTGTTGTACTTTTTGAAGTTGTAGGAATATTTTGTTGAAGTAAGTGTTAGGGATTCTGAAGTGTTTACTACTGTTGATGTTGTTGGATTGTTTGTTATTGTAGATGTGGTTGATGAAGCTGTAGTGGTGGTTTCCACTGTTGTACTTTCTAAAGTTGTAGGCAATGTTGTTGAAGAAGTGTAGGTGTGGTCTCTGTACTTACAACTGTGGTTGTGGGAATTTCCAGTAGATGAGGAAGCTTTAGTTACTTGATGTTTTTTACGGTGCAGTTGTATCTGAAGATGTTAAGCAGAAGTTGTTGAAGTAAGAGTTGTCTCTGGATTCTGAAGTTACTGCTAGTTGTGATGTTGTTGGATCATTTGTTTTTTGTAGATGTGGTTGATGAAGCTTTAGTTGTAGGCAGTGGATTGCTGAAGTAATGGTGTGTTGTGGTTTTTGTTCCTCACAACTGTGGTGGTGGGGGATTTCAGTAGATTGAGGAAGAAGCTGTAGTTACTGATGTTTTCACAGGTGCAGTTGTTTCTGAAGATGTAGGCATAGGTTGTTGAAGTTGTCGCTAGTTGTGGTTGTTCAGAAGTTACAGCTGTTGATGTTGTTGGAATCGTGTTTTGTTGTTGTAGATGTGGTTGATGAAGCTGCAGTTGTGGTCTCTGCTGTTGTACTTTCTGAAGTTGTAGTGCAGTGTTGCTGAAGTAGTAGTTGTGGTCTCTGTACTCACAACTGTTGTTGGAATTTTCGCTAGTTGACAATCCTTTAGTTACTGATGTTGTTACAGGTTGCAGTTGTGTTTCTGAAGATGTAGGTATCGTTTGTTGAAGTAAGAGTTGTGGATTCTGATGTTACAGCTGTTGATGTTGCTGGATTGTTTGTTTTTGTAGATGTGATTGATGAAGCTGTAGTTGTGGTTTCTGCTGTGTTGTACTTTCTTAAGTTGTAGGCAGTGTTGTTGAAGTATTAGTTGTTGGTTTTCTGTACTCACAACTGTGGTTTGTTGGGGAATTTCGCTAGTTGACAATTCTTTAGTTGCTGATGTGTGTACAGGTGAAGTTGTTTCTGAAGATGTAGGTATCGTTGTTGAAGCTGCAGTGTGGTGTTCTCTGCTGGTTGTACTTTCTGAAGTTGTAGGCAGTGTTGCTGAAGTAGTAGTTGTGGTCTCTGTACTCACAACTGTGGTTGTTGCTGAATTTCGCTAGTTGACATCCTTTAGTTGCTGATGTTGTTACAGGTGCAGGTTGTTTTCTGAAGATGTAGGTATTGTTGTGTTTGAAGTAAGAGTTGTGGATTCTGAAGTTACAGCTGTTGAGGTTGCGGGATTGTTTGTTTTTGTAGATGTGGTTGATGAATCTTTAGTTATGGTCTCTGCTGTTGTACTTTTTGAAGTTTGTAGGAATTGTTGTTGAAGTAAGTGTTAGGGATTCTGAAGTTACTGCTGTTGATGTTGTTGGATTGTTTGTTATTGTAGATGTGGTTGATGAAGCTGTAGTGGTGGTTTCCACTGTTGTAATTTCTAAAGTTGTAGGCAATGTTGTTGAAGTAATAGGTGTGGTCTCTGTACTTACAACTGTGGTTGTGGGAATTTCAAGTAGATGAGGAAGCTTTAGTTACTGATGTTGTTACAGGTGCAGTTGTATCTGAAGATGTAAGCATAGTTGTTGTCTGAAGTCAATGTGTTGTTGTAAAGAGTTTGTGGATTCTGAAGTTACTGCTGCTGATGTTGTTGGTTCATTTGTTTGTTGTAGATGTGGTTGATGAAGCTTTAGTTGTAGGCAATGTTGTTGAAGTAATAGTTGTGGGTTTCAGTCCTCACAACTGTGGTGGTGGGAATTTCAGTAGTTGAGGATGCTGTAGTTACTGATGTTGTTACAGGTGCGGTTGTTTCTGAAGATGTAGGCATTGTTGATGTAAGAGTTTGTGGATTCTGAAGTTACAGCTGCTGATGTCGTTGGATCATTTGTTGTTTTGTTTGTTTTTTTTTGATGAAAGCTGTAGTTGCGGTCTCTGCTGTTGTACTTTCTGAAGTTGTAGGCAGTGTTGTTGAAGTAATGCGTGTGGTTTCGGTCCTCACAACTGTGTTGGTGGGAATTTCAGTAGTTGAGGATGCTGTAATTACTGATGTTGTTACAGGTGCAGTTGTTTCTGAAGATGTAGGCATTGTTGAAGTAAGAGTTGTCGATTCTGAAGTTACTGCTATTGATGTTGTTGGATCATTTGTTGTTGTAGATAAAGTTGATGAAGCTGTAGTTGTGGTTTCTATTGTTGTACTTTCTGAAGTTGTAGGCATTGTTGTTGAAGTAATAGTTGTGGTTCTCTGTACTCACATCTGTGGTTGTGGACTTTGACTTTTTGAGGATGCTGTATTTACTTGATGTTGTTTCTGTGACGGTTGTTACTGAAAGATGTAGGCATTGTTGATGTAAGAGTTGTGGATTCTGAAGATATTGAGTGTAGGCATTGTGTGTTGTAAGATTGTGGGATGGGTTCTGATGTTGTACAGCCTGTAAAGGTTGTAGCCCAGATTTGCTGTAGTTGTTTGTGGTGTCTGCTGGATCTGGGTTTGATGCAGTTGAGTAGTTGTGGTTTCTGCTGTTGTACTTTTTGAAGTTGTAGGCATTGTTGTTGAAGCAATTGTTGTGGATTCTGAAGTTACTGCTATTGATGTTGTTGGATCATTTGTTGTTGTAGATGTTATGCTTTTTTGTTGAAGCAATTTTTTCTGCTGATGTACTTTTTGAAGTTGTAGGCATTGTTGTTGAAGTAAGTGTTGTGGATTCTGAAGTTACTGCTATTGATGTTGTTGGATCATTTGTTGTTGTAGATTTAGGTGACAAAGCTGTAGTTGTAGGCAGTGTTGTTGAAGTAGTAGTTGTGGTCTCTGTACTCACAACTGTGGTTGTTGGAATTTCACTAATTGACAATCCATTAGTTGTTGATATTTTTACAGGGTACAGTTGTTTCTGAAGATGTAGGTATTGTTGTTGAAGTTAGAGTTGTGGATTCTGAAGTTACAGCTGTTGATGTTGTTGGATCGTTTGTTGTTGTAGATGTGGTTGATGAAGCTATAGTTGTGGTTTCTGCTGTTGTACTTTTTGAAGTTGTAGGCAGTGTTGTTGAAGTAATGGCTGTTGTTTCGGTCTTCACAACTGTGGTGGTGGAAATTTCAGTAGTTGAGGATGCTGTAGTTGTTGATGTTGTTACAGGTGCAGTTGTTTCTGATATGTAGGCATAGTTGTTTGAAGTAAGAGTTGTGGGATTCTGATGTTACAGCTGTTGATGTTTTTGGATCGTTTGTTGTAGATGTAGTTAATGAACCTGTAGTTGTGGTTTCCACTGTTTTAACTGTAGCAGTGGAATGTTCAGTTGTGGTTGTGGATGCAGTATTTGGTTGTTTCAGCTACTTTTGTCTTTTCTGAAGATGTAGTCATGGTTGTTGAAGCAAGTCTTTCTGTATTTATAACCATTGTTGCACCTGAAGAATCTGATGAGGTTTGGAGCTGGTTTTGCTGAGGTTGAAGTGGCAAGTACAGTTGTTCTTTCTGAAGCCGTATATCCTGAAGTTGAAGACTCCATTTTTGAAGCACTGGATTTTAAAAAGAAAAATATAATAAATTATATACCTTTTAAATTATTATTAACTTAAAAAAAAAAAAAAACATGTTTGTATTAGATTAAAAAAGTAATGACTAGTGGTGGGCCGTTATCGGCGTTAACGTGCTGCATTAACGTGAGACTCTTATCGGGCGATAAAAAAATATCGCCGTTAATCTATTCTCAAAGTTGGGTTGGGAGCTGGGTCTACTACACAAGCTATGATGATTTCACCTTGATTTTTAGCGCGGATGTATAGGCTAACCTAGCCGAATTGCACTGTAGGGGGCGAGAACGAGTCTTTCGAACCTGTGTGTATGCCTACTGTGAAATTACCACATCAAACGTGACGTGCTAACAATTGATGCAGCTATGAACCCGCTGGGTTTGCTTCAGGGAAAAAAAAATATTTTAAGAAGCCTTCCCAATGGAAATGTCGACAAGACTCACGCCTGGTTCACACTCTGTCTGCAGTGCGTATGCAGTCCGTGTGTGTGGTGCAAAAGCAGCATGGACTCATTGTGCTTTCACACAGGAAGCGTTTGAACTGCCGCTACTTTTGACGTGTGAAAAAAAAAACAAACCAGTTTGTCTTTCTTCCAGGAAAAAAAAAAAAATGCATATTGTTAAAACTCAAACTTGCTACTTTATCTAAAGGTTTCGTTTTTCTGCTGTCCATATAAAGTGGCATAGATCATTGTGTCCTTTTGCACTAAAGCTTTGATACAAGCAATTGCCTCTTTGAACCTTGTTTTTATAAAGGGCATATATTATGTTGCCTCTTATCTAAAGGTCTTTGTTATTTGTTTAAACCTAGCCAAAAACCCATGTGTTGCATGTGAAACACAGTAGGCTTTAATTAGTATACATTATTGTGAAATTACTGCATTTCAATGTCAACCATGTTAATTTTTCTACCGCGAACAATGTGCTATCACTTTAATTCAGCGCGTGCAGCACAGCAAAAATAGATTCGGTACGTAAACGATGGCTGCACTGCTGCAGACGCACCGCTCCTGGAACGCACGGACGGACCGCAACCGCATGAACGCTGGAATCCGTTTACATGGGTGCGTAAAAAAATATGCAACTGCAGACGGAGTATGTGTGAAAACAGGGCGTAAGGTTGTTTTGCACCTTGTGCAATGCGGAATTTAGTTTACTGTAGGAGTTCTTCCGTCTCAAGTACCACCTAAACGTAAAGCATCCCTTAGCTGATGCGGAAGATGCCGGGCCAAGCACTGATGTAGCGCAGGGGAAGAGTCGTCGTCAAACTTCTATGTTTGAGTGCAGCACAGGCTCTATCAGTACTAACAAGTACATCTTATTGAACATATTTTATTTTCATCACCAATTATTATAGTAGTAAAACAGCTTTCTCAAGCAGTTTGTGATGCATTTTGGAAACAGGAGATGAGCCCCTGGTCTAATGCGCCACCTGGTTTGAGAAACCCGTTCTCAAAGATTTACTTCAAATTAGCCATTTTAATCTAGATTAATCTAGATTAATTCCAAGATTACAGTGAGATTAATCTAGATTAAAAAAAAAATGAATCTATGCCCACCACTAGTAATGACACATAATTGAAATCCAAACAATCACTTACCCAACTCTAGTCGCAGAATGAATAGCACACCACACAAACACTGTAAAGAGAAACAAATTCCTGAAAATCTTTCAAGAATCTTTGTTTATGTTTAGCCAAAAGAAAGTAGAACACATTCTATATTCCATATACATATTCCATTAATATGATAATTACACACACATTTTACATTTACAATACTTACAACAGGGTGAATAAAAGTTTCCTTGTGCCATCCTGACTAGAAAGAAAAAAACTGCTGAAAGAGGATACAAGACATTAGATATTATTTTAATTTGTTGTCCAATTGATAATTTTATCTTTCATAAAATAATATCTACAAATGAGTAAAATTTCTGATCAGCAATTTGAGTTACACTAAGGTAGTGCAATAAAATAAACAAAAACTTAGCGGATATTAGTATCTATAGCTGGGCTTTTGTGATTGCAGCCAATGAAAATGCTTCTTTATAGGTGCATGTCCTACTACTTGGTGAGTGATGTATTTTCAACAAAGTACAACATGTTCCTGGATCAAAATCCTTGTTGATCCTGGAACAACATTCCAATCAACCAATCAGAATTGAGATATAACTTTTCAGGAAATATCTGTTTTAGGCATAAAATCATGGTTAGGTGCTTCTACACCCTTGCATATCAGCTATCATGTCCCAATGATTTAGGAATAAATTATGGATAAGGTTCTAGGTTTAGGGAGAGGGATTGGGTTAAGTCTATATTTCTGGACAATAATGTTGATCCAGGATCATCAAAAATATTGATCCAGAAACATGTCTTACTTGGCAAAATCACGGCAAACCCCTACTCCTTACAGAACAGATTGTAAAACCAGACTGCTTCAGGTAGAATAATCTAGGATAAAATCTGAACACCTTACTTTAACATCTAATTCTAACAGATGCAATAAAAGAAATTTTTATATGGACAAAGCTGTAAGCGTACCTGAAATTTTCCAGGTTTTTAATGTAAGCTCTGTCTAAAAATAGTGTAGTCTAGCCCAAATTACCTCGCATTTCCATTAATGAGACGCATGTAGAGTGAAAATAGTATTATAAACTACCACACTTCCACAAGCACGCAACAGATCCAGAAACGCACATGGTAATCCCAGACATACAAGTGAGTCTGTGTTTGTGCTCTGGAGAGCATCGAAGGTTTCATTTTACAACGTGTTACCTAGCAGCTTTGAGCAGTGAAGCCAATAACAGACATATCTGTTTGATTTCTTTGAATGCGTGTGCCAATCAGAGGCATTTGAATCACTCAGTTTCTTTTTTTTTTTTGTCTGAGTTGCCTGAAGGATTAATCAGTACTGATCCTCTCATTATAAAAAAAAGTGTAGAGACAATGTATAAGATATTCATTGTGGGCAGTAGCTGTAACAAGTTTGTGAGATGAACTGAGATGAGTGACGGCTTTTGTTTTTTTCAATGTTTATAAGAACATGATATGATATTGATTTTTATACAACAGTTCAATCGAAACGAGAAGTTGATATTAATTGGCTACATTTTAGGAAAAACACTGTTGTCTGTCGACTTTTGCTCTATTTTATCAATGGAAATAAGTTCCAAAAACGTCACAGCTGACCTGTTCAATTCTCCAAGCTGTGTTTCGTTTATAATGAATCGTGTGTTTTGAAAGAATCTAGTGAGGTCAATGTTTTCAGTCACCCATGGTCATAAAAACGGAGTCACTCGCTTGTGTTCATGAATGAATCAGCTGTAATTAATAAATGCATTTCATGCCACCTTTGAGCCTCATTAAACAGTGTAAATATACCGAAATAGCCTACCACTCATGTGTGCTTCTGTGCACCTATGTAGTGCAAAGATTTTGATGATACTGATTTCCTTTGGTTGATAACCCATTCTTCCTGATCTTGTTTAATTATTTTTTTTTCATTCTTTTTTTTTTTTTTTTTAAGAAACGTTTGGTAATATACATTTGTGATTTTGATATTTAATAGGTTAGAAAAAAATGGCACTACTAGTAATATACATATGGCCTCATAATGGTACAGGTAAAAATTTTTTTTTTCATTGATCGTTAGGTTCTCCGGATATTGTTTGACTCTGCTATATATATATAATTACTATATATATAATATATAATATAGATATAGTATATATATTATATAATATATATATATATATAAACCCATAAACACACACAAACACACACACACACACACAACGATATATAGTATATCGGGTCGAGGGTAGGGATATATATAATTTAAATATTTTACTTTTAAGTTAAAGCGCTCATTCACATTTTTGCCAATGTTTATAATTAAATACGAAATGCATTTATATAGATGCATGGAAAAAGATTTGCGAGTGGTCGAGGCTCTCGTGATGTCCAGTGTCCAGTAACTTTTCGCGTGCTTTAGGAGACCCTGGATAACGTTCCTTCGGATCGGATGAAATATTTTTTTTTTTTTTCAGTTATATTTGCTACAAGAGTTTTTTAATAGAAACCTTTTTTTTTTCTTTATCTATAAAAGAAAAAATCTGTAACGCATGTAAATTAAAATGTATAGCATATAAATTTGTGTACTCATATGCTTTTTTAAATAATTGACCTACCTTCTCTACCGTCTCCCGCTCTTCAAAGTCTAACCATGAATAACGAACAATATTCCTTACAATAGTCCTTGCTCTATGTGATGCGTGTTTTCGTTCAAAATGTACAGACTGACAAGACAAAATTGGGCCAGGTAAATATAAGGTGGTGTTGACACGTTTGTAAAGTAGGTGCTGTGGTAGGTCTAAAAAGGTGTAATTTTGGTGACGAATCTCTGTAGCGCGCGCACTACAGCATCATATTTACGGTCTAACTCTGTAAACAATAAGGGTGGTATCCAGCAAGTTACGTTAAAGAAAAAATGTGTTATGTCGTGAAAAGGTTGCGATAAACGTTTTACGTACCTCATAGGGTTTTATTACAGTAAACCTAGATCTGAAAGAAGAACATGACACAAGTTAATCACAAAAGCTAATCTATTTAGGCTGTTACCAAGTTCGAATTGCAATATCTATATATATATATATATATATATATATATATATATATATATATATATGGATACTATAACACAACATATATACAGAGGTTATATTGGGAGGCTAGAAATAGCTATATATATTATATATATATATATATATATATATATATATATAACGCTTTTTTCTAGCCTCCACAAATAACTCTCTGCTAAACAGTTTGCCTGTTATAAATCTATATAATTTACATTAATTAAAATATGGCTTCTTGTTGACCAGAGCAGGCTAATCGTTTTTGTTTGTAACGGTGTTGAAATTAAATAAATATTATTATTTAATTATTATTAGTATTATTATTATTATTAAAATTCATTTTATTCATTTGTATATTCATTAAAATTAATTGAAAAAGTAACCTAAGTCTACAAAGACATTATAAGCAAGAGTTAAGTCGAATCAAATTGACTGTGAAAGTCATTTGGTACCATGAATTTCTGATCAAATTATTACCTGTAACATCTGTGCCGTAACCGTATTAAGAATTTACGACAATTTCTACAACCACTGCAAAGAGACAGCAGTAAAAGAGTGACAGCGTGTCCAGCAGCAAGCAATCTCGCATTCCTCGGATCCTGTAGCGCTTTTTTTGGTGGTTTAATCGTTAGATCTGTTCCTATTCTTGTAACGAAATTGAATGCTTAAGGTTGATTACTCTTGCAGATGAAAAAAAAATCCAACACTCAACCTCAGCAATAACCTACTACAATTTCAACTCACTTAATAAACACAAAACTTTTTAGAAAACAGCACGAAAAAGACTGACGCATAAGACTACCCGCGTTGTAACACAGAATAGCGATCACGAAAAGGTTTTTGGCCAATATTCAAACGCAATACTTGGTTTGTGCCCTTTAGCGTTTAGCTTAATATAATATAGAGAACATATAAAAATACAGTAGTATAATTACAATGACATATTTTAACTTAGGCTATATACTTTGAACTTTTATTAGCCTAACAAAATGAATAAGGATTATGTTTTACGTTGTAACACAAATAAATAATTTATAGGTTAGATCTAGGTCCCTGCCTGCCCTGTTGTCCGACAGCTTTTCCGGGCTGCGTTTCCCCGAAAGCTATACTTAACGCAATGTCGTTTCTTAAGTTGAACTTTAACATGTACCTTAATACGTGTTTCTCCTCGCAACCATTCTGTTAGGTAAGTAGGCTTATATTACCTTCTGTAAGGTCCTAACTTTTTGTAATTTTGGTCTGGACCACTCTTAGCTATACCTTATCAACATTTGACAGTTCCACAAGCTCTTTACCTGCTCTTCCTATATGCGAAATTAATAGTTTTGCAAATCAAGATGGCACGTCCGCTTGCCCATAATATTGTACTAAACTTTAGAGGAGAAAAAAAAAAAATATATTTAATATATAATATACAAGGCTGGGGTGTAATGAAATACATGCAACGGCGTTACGTATTTAAAATACAAAATATGAGTAACCTAACTGTATTTCGTTATATTTAAATAGGCTGTGTGGATATCAAATTACAGTTACATTCGATTAGATTAGATTACATTAGTGATACATTGAATTTTTAATGTAATTTCTTGAATTTAATATTTAAGTAGCCTAAACAGTTTGGGATTTTTTATCCAATAAGGCAACTGATTCTCCGTTAAAAAAAAAAAAAACTGAATGCAGCAGCCTGTTCATTTAGCAACTCGTAGTGCTCATCATCACGACACAAAAATGAACGACACACAACAAACAGCCATTCGCGTAATGCATTTCTCCTGCCTGCAAATACAAAACTCCTATCAGCGTCGAAGGATTCAGTTTTATCTGAAAAAACATCTTGAGGAAGTTGTTCTTGGAAAATTTTATCCAGTAAATCGTTTTTTCTATATTCCCATATGTTGAGTGTGGAATGGTTATCATTAGCCACGTTTAACATTTCTAAGAATTTAATTAAAAAAAAAAAAAATAGACACCGTATTCTCCTAGAATTCACACTTCATTCAGTTAACAGATCCATACGAATCACGCATGAAATATAAAGTTTATAAAGTCAAACGATAGCTTTGTGTGCTTTACAGATAAACTTGAGGTCTTTATTCATTCAGAAATGTTCAAGAATAGGTCATCTTTGTCATCTTGTTGTGAGTTCATGATCAGATTCGTGAACAGATGATTCTTTTGAGTCAATCTTTTAAATGAATCATTTCTTTGTTTAGCGAAACCAGTGTGAATGGTTCACATTAAACTGGATAGATCTGGGGTGTTTCCCAAAAAAGCATCATTATTGAACTGTAGTTTGTTAAATTACATTGAACTATTACGACATTACTTGCGACTGTTGCTTTGGAAAACGAGCAGGCCCTGTCAATTTTGACTCAGAGATTATTTTGTGCCGATCCAGCTTCTTTATAGAGAGGATGCAAAGAAAACACAAATCTTAGGACTGGGGGGTAGATGTCACTTTATTTTAGCTGGAAAACATAAAAACAAGATATCAAGTTAATATGTTTCTTTTTTTGTACATAGCTTAAGTATTTCAAAAAGTATTCTGAAAGTATTTAGATTAAGTTACTAAATTTGAGTAATCTTACGAAATACATTACTAATTACCCTTTAAAGCGTGTATTTTGTAATCTGTAGTAAAATACATTTTAAAAGAGATAACCTTTCAGCCCTGTATAAAAAGAAAAAACACAGACACATACGCACACACACACATTTGCTGGCACTGCAGCTTAAATTCAGCAGCTTGTAGATCTTCTTGGTGCGATTTTGTCGAGATAAATTCAGCTCTACTCTCTTTCTCTCTTTCTCTCAGCAATAGCAGCTGTTGATTATATGTTTCTACTGATGCGTTTTTTTATTGAGGTAGGTCATCAGTCATCCAGTGGGGAAGTCGTGGCCTAACCCTAAGCTTGTGGTTCAGTACGAGCTGGCAATACCACGACTGAGGTGCCCTTGAGACAAGGCAACCGAACCCCCCAGCTGCTCCCCCAGGCCGCCGAGCATAAATGGCTGCCCACTGCTCCCGGTGGGTGGGTGGGTGGGTGGGTGGTGTGGTGTGTGTGTGTGTGTGTGTTCACTTTGGGATGGGTTAAATGCAGAGCACGAATTCTAAGTATATGGAGTGTATGTCATGTCACTTTCACTGTCATGTCACAGTGACATAAATTAGTAATTTACACCCAATATGTGATGCTGCTGCTTGGCAATCAATCCTGGTTGTGGAGTAAATGAAAGAAATATATTAGGCCTTTGATGATATAAATGACCCATTCAAAGGCCAGTGAAGCTATAGTGCCAGTTAGTGATATAGGCTAAGCTTGGGCTTGGGCACACAATTCAAAAATATATAAATATCCACAGGGTTTGATTCAGTTTGCAATTTGGATTATTTAAGATCCTTTTTTGTCCTGATAAATGCAATTTCAAGTGCTTCTTGTTGGGAAAGAACTCTTACCACAATGTTTTTTCTGTTGGACCTTTATAGGCCCAAGGTGTTATTTTTTTATTTTTATTTTTTTTCTCTGTTCTGTTAAAAGCTGTTAAATTATTAAATTATTAAATTATCAGTGTCTCCTGTAGTTTATTATCCTTGTATTTTATGTGGTGACCACTGGCAGTGCTCTGGGCATATATTTTTTTACTTTCTTGGTTTTCTTCCCCTGATGTGATGTATGCAAACTGAAACAAAAGTTTCATGCAAGTTTGTTGCATTCTAACAAGAAAGAGTTTGTGTCTTTATTTAACCCTTATGCAGGGCTTCGGTCATTTCTGACTGGAGAATTTTACAATTGAATTTTTAAAAATCGTGGCTTCACCAGAATGGTACTTCTGTGATGACTTGTATGGCACTTGGTATGTGAAAAAAAAAAAAAAAAAAAAAAAAAAAAATTGAGGGCTTGATTCGAAAAGTGTTGTTGTAAAAAAAATTGTCACACTCATGATCTTCGGTCAAAAATTACCGACCATAGGAAATAAATGTGAAATGAAAAAAAAAATAAAAAAACAAAAAAGAACATTTGTTTGTGTGTACAATCTACAAATCCCCCACAATGCAGAAAAAAATTGCACAGCAATAAATGGGGGAAACTCTAAAACATCTAGAGTGCAAAATTAACACACCAACTCACACACGCGTGGACACAAACACACATACACACACGCGCACACACACCTATGAACTGGTGTGACTGTAACACTGCAAGTATGTATAATAAAATCAATAATTCAGCTACAATGCAGTAAAAAAGTGGACAGCAAGAAAGGGGTTGCACTCTAAAACCTCAAGAGTGTAAAACTGATACATCCACTCACACACACACACACACTTCACACACACAAACATACAAAAATTATACATACTCAAATGAATAGGTATGGCTATAACCATATTGCCAAAATTAATCAGAAGACTGAAATAAGAGGTAAAATCAGATCAGACCCAGATGAAAGATTAAGCTCTGATAAAGCATTCCTGTTAATTTTTGTTATATTTTGTATTTTTTTGTTTTTTTTTGTAAAATGATTTTTTTTTTGTTGTTTTTTTGTTGTAGTAATAATGATGAAAAAAAAAAAAAAAACTACACTTCAAAAGAACATTTAAAACAACAAAAAATATTTAACCTTGACAAAAAGTAGTCTTTGAGAATGCCTTAATTATACATTTAAAATCCACAACTTATAAAAGTACACCTCATGTAGACAAACCACTAGGGAACTCACAGGGCCGCTATATTAGAGTCTCTACAGGAAATCTAGTGGCTAACACCATGAAATTACCAGGTTGTTCTTTTTTTTTGCTTCTCATGAGGTGGTGCTAATCTGCCTTCAAAAAAAAATGAATTGTAAATGCCTTAGTCTCTATTTTAATTTGAACTACTGCCTTACATTGGAAAAATAATTGTAAAAAAATATTAATGTGTTTTTTTACTATTTTCATGGGAAAAATGATTCTAATTTGACCTAATATTAATTAGTACCATGAAATTCCTCCAAAATACAAAGCAAAATATTATTGAACAAAACTATTAAGGATTGATTTCCTACTGAAAAAAATAGTACATTTCAGGTTGTCCGGCTCACTTTTTACTGTGCAAGACCACTGAGTGTGACTCGCAACATGAGGTAGGTGCACAAGGGTTAAAATCAACACTTTCTCACATAACGCAGTGAAGCAGCCTGTGGTATAGAATGAATATCAATTCTCGAGCCATGAGGATCAACCAATTCAAGCACATCGCCATGGAACAGCACCTGGTAAGTTCGCACGTAAGAAAGTATATCTTAAGCAGCGCTCCTAAGGGTATAGTCGGGGCAAACAACGCCTAGAAATGGTACACCTTTAGTTAAGGCATACCTTTAGAGTCTTCATAGTCTCTAAAGACAGCGTTATTGGGAAATACAGCCTAGAATTGCAACATGTCCTCCAACCGAATATGCCTGTATAGGTCGTTTGTCAAAATCCCTGAAATACGGACCAATTAAAGGTGTACTACAATTGCGCCCATATCGGCCAACAGGACACTTTGATATAATGTCTTTTATTTCTGCATCATAGGGATTCGTCATGGGCTCAGTTGGTAGAGCAGCAACTTATACGATGATATGCAATCATGTGATCCATGGGTTTGATCCCATAGAGTGCACATGCTCATAAAAGTATATGCACTGTAAATCCACAAATTTTGCATGATTTCTGTGAGGGTAGGTTTAGGGGCCGGTTTAGGTGTGGTAATTCCGCGAGCACGAATCATAGGAATTAGCCAGCCCCTAGTAAAATATGTATGAATTGCCATGAGATCGGGTTGGACCATGTTAAAAGTCCATACATCTGCATTTAAAAGAAACACGCATTTTGATTGGTAATGACAGTCATATGCCATTTCATGATGACAGACGCACACAAGTCATCATTTGTACACCCACTAGAGGGCACTTAATTTTAAAACATGAAATATAGGCAGGGTGCCCCGTCTCTGAGTCAGTACGATCCTTCCTCAGAGGAATCTGCCCAAGGAGGGAGTGTCACAAGGAGCATCAGTTCCGGGAACCAGGTCCGAGTTAGGCCAAAAAGGCGCAACGAGCCCAACTTAATCCTGCACAGTGTCTGTGCGAGAAGGCTGACTGGGGGGGAAACGCATACTTGCGAAGGCCCCCGCGGCCAGCTGTGTGCCAGTGAATGCGTTCTGAGTGTTCCTTCGGTCAGGAGTAAAACAAACAGTGAGAAGTCTCTAGAGATGCAAAAAGATATTCCTGAGCAGCTCCGAAATGTCTCCAAATCAGCTGACCGTCTGGGGATGGAATCTCCATTCCCCGGGAGGCGCAGCTCATTACAGCTCTTTTGCTTCCTGGTGCAATCCCAGAAATGTGATGGCATGAAGCAACCTCAGATGCTTCTGATCCAGTGGAGGAGATTGCATTGTGAGTTGTGACATGTGATGGGAGCGTATGCCACCTTGTCGTTTGATGTACGCAATGGTCGCAGTGTTGTCCGTGAGGACCTGTACCTTGTAAGCACCCTTTGAGATGGATCAAGGCACAGCGTACTGCCAGCAACTCTAGGCAATAGATGTCCAGTGCATTTGGTGGCCCGTGGAACATGGCCCCCCCATCTGGTGGTGGAGGCATCCATGTTAACCACAGCATGCCTGGAGACCTGTTCTAGGGGCACTGCTGCCCAAAGAAATGCAAGGTCTGACCATGGGGTGAAGGTTTGGCAGCAGGCCGGTGTAACTTGGACCAAGTGAGTGCCACGTTGCCATGCACACCTTGGGACTCAGCCATGGACCCAGTGCTGAAGCAGTCTCATATGAAGCAGCCCGAGTGGCGTGACTGCCGCTGCAGCTGATCTGGGGCAGATGCACCCGAAGATGCGCTTCTGCATGAGTAATCTTAAACGGAAGCTTGTGAAGGGGCCAGTTTTAAGGGCTGTAAAAACCCTGTCTTCATATCAGATGGAGGGACCGGCTCTATCGCATCCTTCGCCAGTAGGACTGCGATCTCTGCATGCAAGACAGGGGCCAATCTGCCACCTTCACTGAAGTAAAGTGGATGCCCCTGAACTTGGAGGACGCCGGGTTAACTGAATCACATAGCCGAGTCTGATGGACTGAAGGAGCGGGGTCTGTGTGTGTGCAACACTGACTTGCATTCAGGCAGAGAGTTCGTGAGTAGTAGAGACCGCGCTGTGACCTTCGTCGCCCGTAGCGCAAGGCCAGTAGCGGTGCAAAGCTCTTTAAGAACTTCTGGGTCGTGCCCACCCTTGTGCAGGTTCTTAAGTGCCTTGGCCTGATGAACCTGAAACAACCCATAGCGTGCAGAGCAGATGCAGCTTCTCCACAGGATGCATTAGCACTGCCTATCAAGGGCCGATGAGGTGGGTACAAAAAAAAAAAGTACCAGGTACCAGGTACTGTACCCAGTGGAAAACCTCCCAAAAGTTAACCGTAAATGTAAACTGTTACCATGCAGTGGAAAAAGCACCATAAGTCTCAAATCTTCAAAACTTACCGAGCTGGAAAATCTCACAGTTGTTGGAACAACCTTACAGATGTTGTATTTAAAATTTGCACATCTCAGCACACCTACCCCTCTACAGAAAAGGCCTACAGCAGTATATTGGCATGTGTACTTCACTTTTGAGAGCTAAGCCAAAGACAACGTTAAAGAAGAGGCCCAAATTAACATCTCCTTTCACCTTCCCCTCCTCTGTTTTAAGCAGTATATGGTAGTGGCTGCCATTTTCAGACATTCTGCTGAAAATGATGCATTACAACTGGGGGAAAATAAGTCTGTTTTCAGAAGTCTGAAAATGGATACCTTAAACTGGGTACCTCAAACCCTGTTCAGTTTTTTATAAATAAAGAAAAGAAGCTGAAAGGTATTGCAGGGCATGACATATAGATTAAAATCCAAAACAAGTGTATACACTATGAGGGTATAATATCAGTTAAAAACCTGAACTAGTTTCTATCACTGTCTCACCTGTCCAACGGTAGCTGGTGCTGTGTGGTGAGAGCACTGGCACCATTGTACGATGGCTGCCGTCACATCATCCAAGTGGCACACTGATGGTGGTTGAGGAGAGACCCCCTCATATGATTGTAATGCCACTTTGGGTGCACAGCAATACATAAACGTGTTATTTAAAATCCATCATTCATTCATTTCATTTTTAAAAAAAAAATTGATCCATTTATGTAGCCACTTGTGTCATGGAAACTACTGTAGGTGGCTATGAATGAATGTAATCCACCATGGCTGCAGTGAAGAAGTGTGGTCCCACATCTGTTTCACAGGCTTCAGAATGCCAAGTAGTTTTGTTTTTGGTGGCCTGTTTTAATTTTAGTTTTAGTCTAGTCTTTGTGTGAAGCTGTCATTTTAGTTTTTATTAGTTGTTTTCACGTTCATACTCTTTTTAGTCTAGTCTTAGTCGATGAAAACTGATACATTTTTAGTCAATGAAACTGATGAACATTTAGTTTCTAGTTTTTAGTCAATGAAAATGATATTTTAGTCTCTTTTTAGTAATGCAATTCTATTTAAACCCAGTCAATCTAGTACAAGTACCTAGAAAGTATAGACGAAACCAAAATATTTTTTTAGCCAAACCCATTTCAAACAAGGTTATTGTGACGGCTCGTAAGAGAGGAGGAAGCAAATGCAGGCAACAGAAAAGGTTTATTGAAGATGGTAGTAATACAGAAATGAGTATGAGAAGACTAGTCCAGAATGTGGGGCAATGGTGATAGAAGGTCTACGGTGGCGTGAGAAGTGCTGGATGGTGAAGTCGGTGGTGAATGTGATGACGGTCAATGGATGAACCCAGAAACAGACCGGAAACACTCACACGAAGACAATCACACGAACCCAATCCAGTACACGAACACGAGACACTGCAATCCAACTGAGACGCTGAAACATGAATGAGGATCTGACAACCAGGCAGAGAGATGAGTGAGTATAAGTAGCTGAGTGGGGATGAGGATCAGCTGGAGCGAGACAATCAAACACCCAGGTGACAACAATCAACCAAACGAGCACATGGAGACTACGCGAGTACAAATACAACACAAAAACATGACACGGAGGAAACAATGGATTTTCCTACGTGACAGTACCCCCTCCCCTAGGACATCACCTGACGTTCCCAGCCTGCCTTACCTGTAGGTTTGTAATCATCTATAAGGCGGGTGATCCAGTATGTCCAGAGCAGGAACCCACCTTCTCTCCTCACGGACCGTAACCTTCCCAATCCACCTAGTACTGAAATCCGCGTCCCCTCCGTCTAGAGTCCAGAATACGATTTACCGAATAGGTGGTTTCCCCATTAACGATACGAGGCGGGGGGGGAACCGGGGCAGGCGGGTTAAGACGGGAAAAAAAAAAATCACCGATTTAATTTTGGACACATGGAACACGGGATGAACCCTCCTGTACGCCGGAGGAAGGCTAAGACGCACTGTTACCGGATTAATAATCTTGGTTGGTATAGAAAACGGGCCCAATAAATTTGGGGAGCAAGTTTGTTAGAAACGGACCGCATAGGAAATATTCTGGGTAGAAAGCCACACTCTTTGACCGACGACGTAACGGGGAGGCTTCGACCGGTGGCGATCGGCCTTAGCCTTGGGGCGCGACCTAGCCTGGAGCAGAGCTCTGCGAGCTCGGTCCAGGTGCGGTGACACCTTTGACTAGGGGGGGGGTGCGTGTGCGGGAGGGGACCGAAAACCTCGGATTCCGTACTGACAAAATTAGGTGGTTGGTACCCCTAAACTACACATTAAATGGAGACATGCCCGTAGATGACACTGCTGGCAAAGAATTGTGTGCGTACTCCACAATTGAGAGTTGCTGACACCAGGACGAAGGATTCTTGGAAGCCAGACATCGCAAAACCCTTTCGACATCCTGATTGGCTCACTCGGTTTGACCATTGCTTGGAAAGCTCGACCCATCTCATCTATCGCCTTGTCTTGGCGATCCATACGACCAACGGCTCTCTGCAGAAATTCCTCCAGATGAGATGGGGGAGCGATCGCCCTGCTGCTTCCATGATGGTCAGATCCTACTGTGACGGCTCGTAAGAGAGAGGAGGAAGCAAATGCAGGCAACAGAAAAGGTTTATTGAAGATGGTAGTAAGAATACAGCAATGAGTAGATGATAAGACTTAGTCCAGAAGGTGGGCAATGGTGATAGAAGGTCTACGGTGGCGTGAGAATGTGCTGATGGTGAAGTCGGTGGTGAATGTGACGTGACGGGTCAATGGCTGAACCCAGAAAAAGACCGGAACACATCACACACGAAGACAATCACACGAACCCAATCCAGTACACGAACACGAGACACTGCAATCCAACTGAGACGCTGAAAACAATTGAATGAGGATCTGACAACAGCAGATAGATGAGTGAGTATAAGTAGCTGAGTGGGGATGAGGATCAGCTGGAGCGAGACAATCAACACCCAGGTGACAACAATCAACCAAACGAGCACATGGAGGACTACGCGAGTACAAATACAAACACAAAACATGACACGGAGGAAACAATGGATTTCCTACCGTGGGACAGTTATCTTATTATATTATTGTTCCCTTATAGAGACTCAAGAATACATCCATTCCAGACACTGAAGACACTCTGATTTGAATTTGCAACATTTATTTTACCAACCAAACATGTTTAGAAGTACACACACATAAATTTAATAAAAACAGTAAATAAAATGTAAAAAAAAAAAATCTGCAAATTTTTCTTCCGAAAGACGAACCCCGGCTGGCCGGCCATCTGTCCCTTTCTCTGTGTCAAGGTTGATTTATACTCGACTTGTCCACAATTTCGCTTGGGTGTGAGCGTCAGAAATATGACGTCATCGCAGTGTTGCCAGAATGGTTCGCTTTGTGTGCCACACGAACTAATTTCTCATGGCGGAGTGTACAGCATTTTTTGTAACTTTACACATAGCTCTTCCGCATCCGAACATGCACGTCTATGCCGGCGTTTGTGTGAAACAAAAGCAGTTTAATGTGAAGTCCCAAACTCCATCAGGTGCTTTTTTCAGGTGCCGGAAAACGTTTTTTTGGAAAAAAAAAATGTTTGCATAGTTTGTCCAAGGCTTCTTATTTGAAGTATGTTTTATTTTTATTGTATAAAATAGAATAAGAATTAATTTAGATATAAATTATACACTATTTTTCTTAAAGTTGTCTTGTGTTTGATGCAAAATACAGCCAAAAGTTTAAGATTGTTTAAAGTTTTGTACATAAAAGAAATTATTAATTCATCAACTCTTTCATCACAAGACTTGTACTGGTCAAATGATGACTTCTCACTGGCGATTCCCGACGGTTTTTAGAGGACAATTACTCTTCGTCACTCCCCTGTCGTTTCAAAGAATAGTACAATGGCGAACGCGACAAGTATAAAAGCTTCATCCTTTTGGGAAGGTGCTGCAGTCAGCAGAGCCAGCTGAAAGTATAAATCCCTCTATAACTTTGTTTGTTGTAGTCTTCTAAATAATGCTGGCGAGTTGGGAGTTTTTTGAGGAAGTGACGTCAGTCACGTCTGCGCAGTGAGACATAGGAAACAGAATACTTCAACTTCAACTTTATTTATTTATAAAGCACTTTTAAGACCACTATGTGGAAACCAAAGTGCTGTACAAGAAGACTAAAAAAAATATAACAATAAAATCAAGCATAAAACATTATAAACATACCACAACAACAACAAAGAACAAATTACAAAACATCATCAAATGCTAATAAAAAACAAATGAGTTTGAGGACTAATTAAAATATATCATTAAATTCTGATAAGATTTTAATGAGTTTCAAACCTTTTTAAAAGATACATTGTAGTGAACAACAGCACATTCCAAGTATCAGAAGAGTCTAGTTTGGCTCAAGGAGGAGAGCTCCATCTCTCTCATAACATGTTTCGTCTATCGGGATCAAGTAGGAGGATTTCCAGGCTCTTCTAACTCAGCCTCTTCCACAGGATGTTCCTACCTCACAGCTGGACATAGATTGAATCTTCACCAATGGTTTTGGCCAGGACTCTTCAACTTCAGTGTAAGTGGGTTTCAAGTGAGATTGCAATTGAAGATCTTTTGTTGCAGGGCTTTGTGGAGAAGGTAAAACAGAATCAGTCTGTCACTTGTGGCTGTCGGTAAGGCAGACCCCACAATGTCACAGGTCGTTGGATCATGTTCACCTCCACTCCACTCTTTCCACACTGAACTTCATTGGGAACTGAGCAAAACTCCCAAGGATGGTAAGTTCAGCATCCGTTGTATCCTCATCCTCAAAGATATCAACTTGGTCAGTACGGTTGCGACTCTGGCTAAGAGTATGGGGTTTTTGAGCAGTAAGATCTTCTGGGAAAATCCTCTGTAACAGAAGTCGATAGGAGTCACAGGGCAAGAGCAGATCACGATGGAGCATACGGTTAGGTCCCTCCCTGGTACCTCTGGTCTCACAATGTAAACTGGAAGATCCCCAGCACGTTTTACAACCACATACACCTCTTGTTCCCACTTGTCTTCGAGCCTTGTGTTTTCCTCGGATTCTGACATTCTGAACAAGGACTCTGTCCCCAACATCCAAGCTTGCAGGCTTTAACCACGTTGATCGAACCGACTTTTGTTCCTTTTAGCTGACTTCTGAGCATTCTGGCATGTAAGCTTATAGCTCTCCTCGAGACGTGATCTTAAATCCTTCACATACTGAGAGTGCGAGGGAGATGGAGAGTCACAAACTGGCAACCCGAAAGCTTAGTCAACCGGGGAGCCGGTGGGGAATCGTCCAAACAGGAGTTCATAAGTTGTGAACCCTGTTACCTCATTCCGCGTACAGTTATACACATGGACAAGAGGTTTAACGTACTCCCTCCACTTAGCCTTCTGCTTGCTCTCGGGAGTTCCCAGCATGTTTAACAGCGTCTGATTAAAGCACTCGACAGGGTTGCCCCTGGGATGGTATGGAGTGGGTCCAAGTTTTTCTTGATGCCCCAGCTACATCCGCAGAGCTCTTTAATCAGCTTAGACTCAAAGTCTGTTCCTTGGTCCAAATGTAGCCGTTCTGGAAATGCCATAGCAAACCATAAAGTCGTTCCACAGACACTTCTTCACTTCACTTGTTTTAGCTGGAGCTCACCAATCAAAGAATTGTCCCAGCATCCACGACAAAACTATGACTCCTCCCCTTTTCATGGCAGAATTCAGGACAACCTGGAGCCGTTGGAGGTAGGTAGACGGTTTCTCACCGGTATCCTGAAATGTGCCATGAATCTAGCAAACAATTCGTCCCCATCTTGAACAGTAAACATATGCAGAGTCAAGAGTGTCTAGATACACTGTAGATGTACTGAACTCTCCTCATTCTTCACAATGTTCTCTACTACATAGCGCTGGACCTCAGGTGATGGACATCAATGCTGGAAGTTGAATGTCTCATACCCGGCTGCATAGGATTAGATGGATCAATGCGGGCCTCCAGCAACAGACCTGGGAGCAGCAGTGTCCACAAGGGAAACAGGAATGGCTGATGGAGACTGAATTGATAGCTTCACTGATGGCTCTGGCAGCGTGGGCAACTCAGTGACTGATGGATCTTCCACATGAGGCGCAGGGCAGAGCTCGGAGACCGAAAGTCCAATCTGAGACATCATTGTTTTGAGTACTTCTGTGTAATCCACCCCAGTTAATTTGGCTAAATTCTGCAAATCAGACAAATACAACATCGTTTTAGCTTTAACAAGGTGATCTATACAAACAGAAGATAGCTCCAAAATGCAACATGTATATGTCTTTTAGACGAGACCCATGTGTACAGCAAAATGGGATGCAGTGCTTCCAAAGCTGCACCGCTAGTAAATTCAACAACAAGCACACCATCATACTCAGATTCGGTCTCAGAAATTTCCCTCAATCTTATTGACTAAACCACATTGGCTTGGAACACATCCATTATTCCTTACTGAACTGCAATAACCCAAATCAATAACTCAAATGCACATTAAACTCACCAATTCCTCCTGGCTGGCTCGCCAAAGTTATGTAGCATATATAAGTGCTGCAATTATAAATAAAAATAGTGGAACCCAGTATCAGAAGATTCTAGTTTGGCTCAAGGAGGAAAAGGTGAAGCTCAATGATACACAGAGTCAAGGCTGCAGTGCAATTGTGAATTGCATTACATATAGGACAACAAGCATTTACAACATTTGCATGTGCACATAGGAAGTATTCAGTTCAAATTTATTAATGAACATACAACAATCTTAGAATTCAGAATTCTTTAAATCATAAAAAGGTGCATGAAGCCGCAGCGGTTCACAACACAACACCCTCGAGACAGGCAGAGTCCAAGGAGTCCATGATGGAACAGTTCATAAGCTCAGTGCCGATATATAGATGTGTAAAAATATCCAAAAGTATGTGAAAATGTCTCTGAGGGTGTGTGTGCAGGTGTATCGATTAGCAGCTGCAGCGCCTCCTACCACATCGGAAGATACATGCACTCCGAAGCATCAGTTTAGGGCCTAGTGGCTCGCCATCAGTTCACAGAACCTGGCCTGTACAAAACAGGACCAATTAATACATCATTTTGGTTCCAAGCATCGCAACTATATCACCATAAACATAATACAATAAAGTCATCATATTATCATAATCAATCTCAGTTCATTCATTTCATCATGTACATTATTCAATATAAATACTGCTTATAGCAATATGAATAATTTAACAATCAGCAAGAGTACGCTTATAAAATAGACAACATCAATAAATAGCTTCAAAATGCATTTTCAGAATCAAAGAGTAGTTGACAACTTCATAATTCAACAACAATATTAAGATTAATTATTAATATATTAGTCATTTAAATAGGTGCAATATATATATTTATATATAGTCAGACTCCATATGATTAAAGTACAGCCAGCACCGGCTAACAGATCCATATACACATACAATACACTATTAGCACTTTATAACAAACAATGACAACTCACCAGTTCCTGTATCATTAAGTCACTCAACAGCAGTCAATTGAAAAGGTAGGGGGAATCTAAAAGGTTGGCATACATAATAGTTAAACCAGCAGTTTAATGAATAGAATGTTTTACCGGCTAAATGGCCACCTGCAGCAGCTCAACACACCAGCACACACACGCCACACAACAGCGCGTGGCTCGTATTTAAAGGAAAGTGACGCAACACGGTCTCACAACGCGAACACAGAGGGGAGCCGCACAATAAAGGAGAATAAGGCAAAAAAAACACCTGGGTTACACAGAGGAAGGTCATTCCAAAGCCTTGGAGCAGCAACAGAAAAGGCGCGATCACCTTTGCATTCTAAACGAGATCGAGGAACCATCAGATGTAATTGATAATTTGAACACAAAGACCTATTAGATTGATGCAAAACTGATTAAATCTGAAATATACTCTGGTGCTAAACCATGCAAAGCTTTAAAAAATATATATAGCACTTTATAGTGAATCCTGTATCGTACAGGAAGCCAGTGTAATTTAATAAGCACAGGAGTAATATGCTCTCTCTTCTTAGTTCCCGTTAAATTATAGCCGCTGAATTCTGAACAAGCTGCAGGCGGGAGAGAGAGGCCTGACTCACACCCAGATACAATGCAATACAATAATCCAAACGAGATGACACAAAAGCATGCACAACTTTCTCCAAGTCTTCAAAAGAAAGGATTGACTTCAACTTAGATATAGATCTAAGATGGAAAAAAACTATTTTTAACAACGGCATTAATTTGTCGATCAAATTTGAGCTCTGAGTCAAAAATGACACCAAGGTTTTTCACTCTAGAAAGATTATTCCAAGGAAGTAACCCCAATCAGTCAGTGACATCATCCACACATCCCTTTTTTATCAAATCAAAAATAAACTCAGACTTATTCTCATTCAGTTGAAGAAAATTATTAGCCAACCCAACACCTTACCTCATCCAAACATTCATACAGAGACTGAATGGATAAATGATCCTTGCGCTTTATGGTAAATACATTTGTGAGTCATCAGCATACAAATGATAATTAATGCCATGTTTTTCAAAAATTGATCCTAGAGGGAGCATATAAAGGGAGAACAAAACCGGTCCCAGGATTGAACCCTGAGGAACACCACACTTGAGAGGGGCAACAGATGAAGAGTAATTCCCTAGACTGACTGAAAAATGTCCTATCTTTTAAATATGAAGAAAAACCATTCTAAGGCTAAACCCTGAATGCCAACATGGTCTCTGAGGCGATCAATGAGAATCTTATGGTCAACTGTGTCAAATGCTGCGGTAAGATCTAAAAGTAACAGAACAACACAACTTTCAGAACCAGCGCCACGAAGAATATCATTAGTGACCCTCAAAAGAGCTGACTCCGTACTATGGCCGGCTCTAAATCCTGACTGAAATCTATCCAAAAATGTTGTTCTTAACCAAAAAATCATTAAGCTGTGCATACACAAATCTTCTCCAGTATCTTTGAAATAAAAGGCAATTATGAAATGGGATGAAAATTATTCATATCAGAGGAGTCTAAACCAGCTTTTTTAAGAAGGGGCTGGATAACTGCATGTTTAAAACTTGGTGGAACAACACCTAATGTCAAGCTACTTATTCATAATAGTTAAAATGCATGTACCGATAGAATGAACCACATCTTTAAATAAAAGAGAAGGAATCACATCACAGGGAGACCTAGTGGGCTTCATGTGTGCAATTATTTCTTTGAGCTGTGGCAGACAGACAGGCGTAAAACAAGCAATACTGCAAAATAATAATAATAACGCGACTTCCTTTTGGTCAACGAAAATGAAGAGACATTTTAGCATAGTTTTTATTTTGTAAACCACATTTAGTCTCGTTTTTATTCGTCAATATTGCATTATACATTTAATTATAGTCATCATCACATGACCAGCATTTACGTTGCATCTCGTCTCGTTTTAATCACATGATAAAGGTTCGTTGATGACAATATTTAGTCATAATTTTCATTGACTAAAGCAACACTATTTTTAGTAATTATTTTGCTACATCCGAGCCCCACTACAGACTTTGTTTTGGTTTGGGCTGTCGCTATCTGGGAAAGAGGTGGTGATGCTTCTAAGGGCCCCAGGCTGCTTCAACCCCCTCCTCCCATCTCAAAACATGATTTCAACTGAGGGACCCGCCCTTGGAACACAATTTTCACCAGGGCCATCAGGTACAACCTGCATCGGGGCCAAACACATACCCCGGCTATGGCTCTGAGGGTTTCATACCTTCCAAGTGATCCAGCAAGTATGTAAATGCAGCTAATGACTGAAAACCTGCCAGCAGGTTACTTGCTTAAGCAAATGGAAATATTACACTTTTGAAAGACATTCGCAATTTTACAGTTGCAATCAAAATTATTCAACCCCCTTGACCTGCAAGACATTTTGCTGCAGAGCAAAACTAAATTTTATGAAAAAACAATTTAACAAAGGCATTAATACACTATTAGAGAAGGTTTATTAATACATATTTGAGTAATTGTAAAAAGGTAAAGTTTGATTTAATGAAGAATTTCAAATTGGCTCTAAACATTCATGTTCACAAATTATCCAACTCCCAAAAGTAAAAAGTGATGCAGAGTCTTTTATCGTTTAAAACCACCAAACACTGCTTGGGGCTGCTTAGAAGCTTTTGTCACCTCTCTACTGCAATCTTGGCCCATTCCTCACATGAAAAACCTTTCAGATAACTAACAATCTGTGGCTTTCACACTGTCACTGCTTTTTTCAAATTCAACAAAATATTTTCAATGAAAATTAAATCTGGAGACTTATCCACTCAAGAACATTCTATGGCCGATCACTGAACCAATTATAAGCAGATTTGGATGTATACTTTAGGATGATTGTCCTACAGGAAAAATCCATTGATCATCATCTTCTGTCTTTGCACCAAAGGTATCACATTTCTTGTCAAAACTGCCTGATACTTCAAAGAATCCATGATGTCCTTCCCACAGTCATGATTTCCACTTCCTGCAACAGTAAAACACCCCCATAACAAGACTGGCTCTACTCCATGTTTGACCAAGAATATGCTCTTCTGCTCATTAGCTTTGCCTTTTTTTGGACCAGACATACCGCTGATTTCATTGGTCCAAATGATGACATCACTCCATAAAACATTCTTCCAGAACTCCACAGGTCAATCCAAATTAATTTAAGCATGTTCAAGTCGGCCTTACATGTTCTGGGTGGCATTCAGCAAGATGCCACAACATGAAGGCCATACTTGCCTTGTGCTCTTCTTATACTCTGCATTTAAATGTTTTTCCTCCTTTCATCGGGTCATCTTCCAAGTCTTTGGCAGTACATTGCAGGTTTTTGCTCAGTTGCTGTGATCAAACATTTTATGATAGTGTACTTTTTCTTCAACACCCTCAAAGGTTTTTATGATATAACCATTTTAAGCTTAGGAATATAAGGCTACCAGCTGTATCTCTAGGAATTTTTAATGACTTGGAAATCTTCAAGTAGCATTTAATAAAACTTATTCACTATAGCTTCTCTGTAGCTTTTGTGAGAGCTCTGTTGACTTGTCATATTTGCAACTCAACTTCAGCACATAAATGGGCTAATTCTGTATAACAGCTTAAGCTAATTATGTCTTCTAATAGAGTTTCTAAAGGTTTAATTGTGTTTTAAGACAAATCTTATAACTTTTAGATGCAATTTTTATAAAGTCCTGGATCTTCAGAAAAGCTTGTATTTGTAAAGTACTGCAGTATTTTGGGGTGTTTACTATTTTGGATTGCAACTGTCATGAGGTGGGACAAATGTGATTGTCTGTTCTCTAAAATCTATATAAAAGGCACGTGGTTAAAAAAAAATAAAAAGTACTTTATTGTAAAAAAAATTTAATTAATCATTTGTGCACACAATTGTGAATCATTATAAATAAAAAAATGAGGAAGTATGTGAAAGAAATGTAAAAAAAAAAAGAGGAAGAATCCTCAATAGAATCCTCAATAGAATTCTCAATAGACACGTCGCAGATGGCACACCTTGGCCAAAATATGATTAACAAGAAAAAAAGCACACCATTAAGGTATACTGACATATAATATTTTGATGTGTTCATGTGAAAAAAATGGTCATTTATTCCAAAGACCTGTTTAACCATAAGACATAATCACGTGACTCAATTTCTGGTGTCCCAGAGACAGGATTTTTTTTTTTTTTTTACACAATCATGAAATCCAGCGTATCTTTAAAAGTGCAAATTTGATTTGGTGTGCAGATTCTAATTTATTGTTATTCTAGTCAAGTCAAGTCTGCTTTATTGTCAATTCCTCCACATTGTACATACATACAGAGAATTGAAATTGCGTTACTCTCAGACACATGGTGCATACAGATAACACTAACAGTAGAGCCCAAAAAAACAGATAGATACAGATAAAATCTAAAATACAACTATACAAATAAGTGCATGTAAAAAAAAAATAAAAAAATAAAAAATAACAAAAAAAAAAATAAAGTTAAATAAAGCCGCGCAAGGCACATGGCAGATGGAGTGCAAAACAAGTGAGGTCAAAAAAACAGTGCAGATAAAAAGATTGTAGTGCAAAAAAAGTGCACTGCACTTTTACCCTTCTACCAGGGTACTCAAGTAACAATAATTGTTATTTTTAATTATTATGATTAAAACAGACCTAAAAAATCGAAATATCTCTCTTCAGTTATCTTGGTTTTAAACATCTTTCTTTATTCTCTGTAATTCTTTCAGACAGTTTCAGGGTGTGATCACATTCAGGACCTGTTATGCTCACACACAAACAAGTTATCTAACAAACACACAAACTGTCCCTTTTTCACAGTCATTTTGTATTGTATTAATTTCCTCTTGGGTGCGGAATGTTACAAACAAGTACAAACACGCACAGACATCTCTGACATATTGATGGTCACAGACGTACACACAGACACACCTTATTTTATAATATGTATCTAACAACACATAAGTGCAACCTGAACAGATGTTACATTCACACACCCTTTCTGTATGTTACACTCTTTCTGCTGAAATTTACTAGATATTTCTAAGTGAACCATTAGTGTAAGATGTCGCAAACTGTTTATTGGGATGTTGCAAATTATTTATTAATGCAAGTGGGTATATGGCAAATACTGACTACTGAGATTTTTATCTGTCAGCTATTGAAAAAGATTTATACATGAAACTTCTAGTGTGACATAGAATGCTAACAGATCCAAAGTGACTCAAACTCTCATATATGCAAATACAGAATACTGAAAAGCATGACAAATGGATGAACTATTACAACAGCTTTTAATTGGCCTGCCAAACCACATCTATTCACCTGAATGTTTTGATGATGCCTGATCTTTAAGCTTTTTTGGTTGAAAGCCTGCTTAAGCTCCACCCTTTACTTTTATAGTATGTTCACTGTAATTTTTAATGACTGAGAAATCAAACCTGATATGTCACCTCTGGTTATTTATATAAATCACATGTGTGCACTGCACTTTTATGATGTATTTCTTTTCTTATTAAGTAGTTTGTAATTTTTTTGCCTTTTTCTGGAATTTGACATTGTTTTATAGATTAACTGTTGGGAAGAGGCAAAATACATGTGTTTTTTGGTAAAATATGTTGTGATTCACCTTTTCTATTATTGTCATGTCCTCGAGATTACCAGGCTATAAACACTAGTGTTTAAAGTGACTAGTGTTTAGAGGAGTGGCGACAGATTCGCAAATCAGAAAGGCCACTGCAAACAATTCACTTAAAGGCTATAATTATAGAAAAAATAAGTTTTGGGGAAAGGCGGGGATCCTTTTTGAACAGAATAGTTTCCAACCCATGTCATTCATTACTCACGTATGCGCTGTTCCTAACATAGGCAAGAATATCACATATAGGGTTTTTTTGTTTGTTTTTGTTTGTCTGTTTTGTTTTTAAAGAAAATTTTAGATGCAAGGTTTTAACAGATAATACATTATGGAATATTTCACCCAAAAGTTAAAATTGTGTCATTTATAGAATGTGGGTAAACTGTGAAAGAATGATCATCTTTTAATGATCATCAACTATTCCTTTAAACAAATTCAATGTGTAATTACTTTTTAGATAAAGATAATACACATAAAAATACACATAAAAAGCAATTAATTGACAAGTGGTAATAGCGTGTTAACAACAAGGGTAATTTGTATTATAATATAGATTTCTACTATTTCTATTTTCTTTTTTTTTTCAAATATCTCATATACAGTAGGGCTATATAATTTGTTCACTGAATAATGCAGATTTTTTTCCAGTTTAGCTGAATACCTTTTGGTATATAACATTAGTCCTGCTTCACTTAAATGCGTGTTACATAGAAGATTAATCTGATACACTGGATTTAAATCAGAACCATTTGTGTAATGAGCAAATAAAAAATGTTTTGATGTTTGATAGCTGAGTTGTAGGGTGAATTCTGGTTAAGTGTCCCAATTTTACCTGAATTCAATCATTTAACTCAATTTAGTTGGGCTCAGCAACCCCTTTTTTTACTTGACAAATTGACAATATGTCAAATTTTTGGGTCAATGACAAAGCCTTTTTTTTATGTTACACTAGATATAGATTAAACCAGAGGTGTAAAGTTCTTTACAAGGTTATCTGGATGGTTTTGAGGACATTTGCAATTGCTTTGGAATTTTTTGATTGTTCACTACCCTAAAACTTTAAAAAGATCACAACCATCTCAGCTACTATATTGTAAGCAAATGTCTCAGGTTACGCATGTAACCATGATTCCTTGAGGGAACAAGACGCTGCATAGGAACACGCTATGGGAACGCCTTCAGCGTGACCACGCTCTGAATCACATGTGTAACCAGTCCAATGGATGGCAAGACGTCACGAGCGAGGTGATGTAGGGAAGCATTATTAAAGCACATGTGGTGAAAACCGAGGTCAGCTTCCAGGAGTGAAGCAAGCGTTGGCAGGGGTGCCAGAAAATATGGCCCTGAGATGCAGCATCTTGTTCCCTCTGGGAACCATGCTTACATGCGTAACCTGAGACGTTCGCCTTCAGGAACTCAAGCTGTGTCGGAAAACACTATGAGGGAACGAAGATGCACATGCCTCCAGACTTTCAAATCCCTGCCTAGTGTGGAAGAGCACAGCTAAGGCAAGAGAAAGGGAGCCAGGAGTGGCTAAAGTAGGTGGGGCCCATGTGCACCAGCACATGGCGATCTCTTGGGTCTGGGGAGGAAATGTTTCAAAGCTAGAAACACAGCCAGCATCTCCAGCCAACTCATGCGCCATGTGAGATGGGTGGCCGCTCCACAGACCGCGAGCAAAGCGGCCACTATTGACCCACCCCCAACTGGTGAGAGATGGTATCTGTCGCTAGCATATGTGGATACCAGGAGCCCCCAGCTACGGGCCCTGAGATAAGAACAAAAGTTTTCCTCCACAATGTCTAAGGCACGAAGGTAATCACAGCCGTGACCTTCAGCATGTGAAGCGCATTTCCCCTAGGGGAGATCCCCTTGGTCTTCAGCCACCACTGTAGGGGTCTCATGTACAGCAGGCCAAAAATAACCATGTTGGACGCAGCTGCCATCAGACCCAGCAGTCTTTAAAACTTCTTGGCAGTGAGTGAATGGCCTTCGTTCACCCTCTTGACTGTCGCAAGGATCGACTCGAACCAAGCAGAGGAACACCACGTGCCCTGCATCATGGTCTTGGGTCGAATCCCACACCGCACCCAGGTAAGTGGTCCTCTGTAATGGAGAAAGCACACTTTTCTTGGCGTTTAGTCTTAAACCCCCAGCTCTTTCATCCATACGCTCTAATTGAGATAATATCAACCAATTTGTCGACGTGGTTGAGTATACGGATGCCCTGGGATCACGGAGAAGCCAGAAGCAGCATCCACATTCTTTGTGAAAGTATGGGGTGAGAGTGCAAGGCCAAAAGGAAGAGAAACTCGGGAAACCTCAGGAACTTTCGGTGATGAGGAAGGATGAGACATGTGCACTTTTAGATCGATCATGACAAACCAGTCCCTCTCTGTGTGGGGGTGGAGGTGGGGAGGGAGGGGGGGGGGGGGGGGGGGGGACTCGATCTGAGACACGACTTGCTTGAGTGTGAGCATCAGAGCCGATCAGCCCTATACGCTCACTACGGTGGCAAACTGCGTAGCAAAGGCCTGCGTAGTGCGCCAAAGGCGTCACGGTCGGTACTCAAGGCCCCGCCTCCTCCTCCTCGTGTCATAGCGCGTCACGTCAACCGTCAATTATTTTACAACATCCATGACAAAATGAAAGCTAAAACTATCCTTCTGGTCACGAACAAAGAGGAACAAAAAAAAAACCCAACACCAATGAAAGTGAACTGCGAGCGTGAGTGAACAACAATCAGGTAAACGTGGGTTCTCTTTTCTTCCTCTCGCGTAATTTTGAGGGTCAGCCAGGAAGCACTTGACTTGTGTCTCTTTTTTGGTCTTGCTAACCTAGCCTGGGCAGGCAGGCAGGTGCATCTCTTGCATCACTTTGTGCCTGACAAAAGTGAGAGAGTAAAATACAAGTTATTTATTACGTTTGACACAACATGGGGGGGGGGGGGGGTTGATAAACGACAAAGTGCAACGTGGTAGTTTACTAGCAGGCTTCGAAAAGATAACCGGCGTTGCGTTGGTTATCATGCGTTCATGTGCGCTACTATGCGAATAAAATCACGAAATGAAATGCACATTTTTCAAGCAGAAATATATGTAAGACCAGACAGCAGACCACTGTACATATATGGGCGGGAATGGATGGACAGCACTCCTCCATACTTTTTAAAAACAAGACACTGATTTATCTAGTCTCAGTCAATGTGTAGTTTAAAAACTCTATAGGCCTACAACTGCACTGCACTAATTATGCAAAATGGAAAGCAATGTATTGATAATTTGACAGTGATTGACTTGATTTATAGGCTATATTGAATTTAAAAATGTTGATTAGCTGGACATACTGGTCAATGTGTGGATGCACATCCCTCAGGTTAATAATAACCATAATCAAGAATTGCTTCACCATATATATTACAAAAATAAAAAAAAAAACCTTTAACATGCTATGGCAAAGTCCATTTTAGCTTCTTTTATTCATTCCACAGTTTTTATGCATTTTTGATATCAAGCATTACGCAATTAATTTTTTTACTATTTGCAATGTGAACATTCAAATGTTTACGCATGAGTAATGAATGTGAATACTTTTGACACCATTGGTAAATGACTGTTTAACTAAACTATGTGATATTCTTCTCAGTTTCTTCTAGACAGTCCAAAGAGACTGGTGATTGCCCATACTGATGCCGAAAATGCCCAGGCTGTAGAGAGAACCTAAGTTAATCCCAAAAGCCAAAAGCTCAGAGTTATAATTTATTATTTTCTTCTTATTTATGTTTACTTTAATATTCACTTACTTAATAATATTCACTTGTTATCTTTAATATTCTATAGATAAATACTCTATTCAATAAATAAATTTGTTTGTTTGAACCTCATTCTGTTCTATATTGTTGTTTCTATCGATGTCGACTCAGTGTTTTGTTTAAAGGAGGGAGGATTTGTATTGGGATCACTGAAGTGTCAGGTGTGACTGTGTCGGCAATGCAAATGGTTTACATAGCTCACGGTGTCACGGAGTCAGTTTATAGAGGCCCCTTAGCAGAATCTCTTTGCTTATTGGCGCCCTAGGGGAGGATTGCAGGATCGGCACGGGTGAGCTGATTGTCAGTAAACTTCAGTCGGCTGACTGAGACAGTTCAGGGGAGAAAATGACGCAGATCTTAAATACTGATGTAACCCTCCATCATAGTTAATATCATAGCTGTAGAACCTGAAAATCTACTACATGAGAGGGATCACCTCGATGGCCTCCTTCCTCAAAAGAGTAATAGTTCTGTTCCATGACCAGAAGTCTGTTAAACACTGAGGTGGAGCAGAACTGAACATGGATTCTATAGCCTCCACTTTTACATTGTGGCAGGACCCACCGAGACATGTTTGGCAACAGCACAAAAATAGAAACAAAAATACAAACTTTTCCCACGCTGCCAAATAGTCTACTAAGTGGAATCAGTGTCTGCTCGAGACTGACACGCTGATCTAATCAGAGCAGCTAGCTCGATGCCCTGAGGCGGCACACTGGCAGGGGACAGCTACAGCACGTAAACAGCAGGCTTATTTTTTTTATTTCAGATAAATAATAACCTGTTGCAAAGCGAGCCCAATGAAAATAAGCAGCCTGAACTCACGGAACCTGGAACACAGCTAAGACCAAGCGAGGCCACACACTCAGCGGGGGGGGGGGGGGGGGGGGGACTCCCAATCTCTTCAAAGTCCACTTTTAAAAAAGTATGGTCCTTCATCAGCACATAATCAATATACATTTTGGAAATGCCAGGGGTATGTGATGTTTCATTTTATATATTTCAACATGACACAGCCTGAGCCTGCATTTATTTTATCCTAAAAATACAGAAAATTGCATTTTGCTAAAGCAGCATAAGTTTAGTGTGAAATATTTGTAGCTATTTTAAAATAACTGCTTTCTATTTGAATGATATTTCAAAATTTAATTAAAGCTGGGCGTCCATTATTCTTATATATAATATCTATATATATATTAATAGTATAGATACTATGAGAATATGATCTATCTATATATATATATATATATATATATATATATATATATATATCTAAAAAAAAAAAACCTTTATTTAGCACACAACGTTGATGATAATACAATAATCCTGCCTATGAAACCGGCTCTACACGCAGGGTTGGAAAACCTCGCGAAGGTGTTCGGTGTCGCCCAGCCCGCAGCTTGACAGATGTCTGCCAGAGAGGCACCATGCACCAATGCCCAGGAGGAAGAAACACTCACGAGTGGAGTGGGGCTCTCACCCCCAGGTGGGCAAAGCTCGCCTTGGGATTGGTACGCCAAGGCAATGACTTCCACTATCGAGTGGGTCAGCCTCTGCTTGGAGACAGCCTTCCCTTTCTGATGGCCTCTAAAGCAGACAAGGAGCTGCTCAGACCTTCTGGAAGCTCTGGGTGCGGTCCACGTATATGCATAGTGCTCTTACGGGACACAAGGCAAACGGCAAGGCTGGATCTGCCTCCTCTGGGGGCAGCGCTTGCAGGTTCACCACTTGATCTCAGTAGGGAGTAGTGGGAACCTTGGGCATGTGTCCCAGGCCAGGGTCTCAGGACAACGTGAGAGTAGGCCAGCCTGAACACAAGGCACTCTTCACTTACTGAAAATGCTTGGAGGTCACCGACCCTCTTGATGGAAGTGAGCGCGACAAGGAGCACTGTCTTAAGAGACAGGAACTTCAGCTCGACTGAATCAAATGGCTCAAAGGGGGACCTCCTCTGGAGTCCAGCCAGGACAACAGACACAATCCCAGGAGGGAATCCAGGAGGATTCAACCTTCTGATACCCCCCAGGAAACTAACGATCAGGTCATGCTTTCCCAAGGACTGGCTGTCCCCTGCACTGTGATGTGCTGCGATAGCAGTAGGACATACACTTTCAAGCAGTGTTGTCACAGTACCAAAACTTCAGTATTCAGGACCAATACCAGTGAAAATCCACGGTTCTCTGTACCAATTTCGGTACCAAAGCAAAGCACAAAAACATGCTAATTGAACATTATTTTTATTAATAACATTAAACAAAAATTAAATGTACAAAACCAATGCTATTCTTTATATTTATTTAAAATTGTTTCAAGTTTTTTCGGTAGTTATGAAAGTATAAAAAAAGTAAAGAAGTTTCACGCAAAAGTTAAGTCTCGTTCTACTGCCACTGAAAAACATCTGTAAACTGTTATCGGTTTTTTACGGTTTGCTGGTGTGTTTCAGGATCTTCTTCAGTCTGCAGCGATAAAAAGAAAATATAATATACTTGAGTAAAGCTGAGTCTGATGGCTGAGTTCTGACCAAATGCAACATTAGATCATTGACACCAGCTAAAATATAACTTTTCAGTAAATAACAGACCTCAGCTTTTATAATAAATTTAGATAAGGCATATTAAGTGTATATCAAATAGATGGAAACTGTAGTATTAAAAAAAAAAAAACTTTACAATAAGATTTAATTTGTTAGATAACATGACCTAACAATAAAAACTAGTTATATGGCAAATTATTCTTCTTAGGGTTAATTTAAGAATTTTCTAATACATAAATCACAAGTTCAATCTATTAAAATTATTTAATGCACAATGAACAAATATGAATTATCAAGTGTTTGTGTTAAATAACATTCACAAACATTAATGTTGTAAAAATATATTGTTCACTTACTGTAAGATGTTACTAGATCTAACTCGTGTTTGCAAACATGAAATAATTGTACAGTAAAGTCTATTAAAAAAAAACTAGTTTCATATTTAATTTTAAAGGGCTTTTAAAACCTGCTAGAGATATTCAGCCAAGAATTACAACTAACTAGAAAAAGAAAAACTGACGGACTGATATGACATAAACATTTAACCATACATTTGTACATTCTCTAAAATGCATATTTTGGATACACATTTAAAAGCCTCTGGTGTGTAAAAAAAAAAAAAAATAGTAAATACCATTATGTCCTCCTGTTTTTTACAGTAATAAAAGTTATAAGGTCATTAAATAGTTAAAGAAACTTTATTCTTAATGCTCATTATTTTAACTTAGCATTAGCCACGCTTATGCTAACGATTAACTACGTTTGTGCTAACAGCAATGTTTGTCAATGCGACATTCAAATTAAAATATGGAATAATATTCATAAGCGAAGCTGTAAATATTAAACAAAACTCACCAAATCGCGTTTCGAGGGGTCCTCCATTAAAAAGCGCATTCTGGTGATAAAATACACATGTTTAGGCGGGGTTCACCTGGTAAAATTCGCATTCCTGGTGCTAATTATAAAGTTATTGGGGTTGTTTAGCCCAATTTCAACCGCGAACATGAAAAACAATCCGAGTACACCCGGTCAACCCGGTTCTTTATGCGCTATCTGAAAACTATCTTACTGTAACATTTTAATTGAAAACTATCCTACCGTAAAATTTTTTAATTTTTTGGGCCAACTGTACTGACTTGGTTAAACCGAACATTAATACCTACTAAAGCACACAGGTCTTTTGACAGACACGTTGATACCAAAAATACAAAATGTTTATTTCAATGTGGAAGTGGGTGCAGACAAAACCAACAAAACAGCCGAGGTTAAGAACCAGCAGGTAGGAGTATGAGTAGTGCCAGAAGCATAACACCGTGTCACACTTCACACCCCCACACACCCACACACACACAGTGTCAAAAGTCATATGTGCACAAGTAGCAGTCTCTAAAACCTCGATTCCCAGAACAAAAACACAGTTTAATTTCAAATTTAATTCTCAAAGAAAAAATAAAAGAATAATAAGTCCTTAGGTGAATGCACTAACAAGAATGACCACAGATTTTTGTGACTGAATATTCAAGCAACCAGGTCAATTCACTGCAAATTTTGTCCAAAGGACGAAGCAATTCAGACCACAATACCCGCGCAAGCTCACCCGCCTATGCGTTAGATTTGACCATGAAACAACATATAAACAAGCAGGCAGTCATTTGCGCGCAGGCGGGGCACTGAATGAGTCCCTCCTTAAAACTGTTCCACCTAAAATGAATGCCTCGCACAAACCACCTCAAATATCACAGGGTAATGGCTACACATTACCCCCTTTTTATTGTAGTGATTACATCAAAACCGGCAAGAAGGTTGGGACATGCAGCGGGAGATTTAAAAGCATACATGCCGAAATTTAGATTCAAAATTAATGCTGGTTACCACAAAAAAGTTTGTTTAAATATATTAAAATAATTTTAACACAGACAGTGATTTATGGACTCTATGGGGTTTTATGGGAGTTTTATTTGCAGCAAAACAAAATTGCAATATGCATTCTATTTAAAAAGTGTCCACATACAGCTGAGTTGTTAATACAATAAAAATCTCAAATAAATAAATAATAAAAATTAAAACTACATAGCCTAAGATGTAAATGTAACTGAAATTAGTCCAACATAAAAGCATGAAAAGTATTTAGGTACAGCTGTTTCAATATGCCTCAAACATTGAAGAAAACCATGAAAAGTATTAAACAATTCACGTAAAATGGTTTCTATGCCACCAAATGGCATTCTTCAAACAGGCATCACCTTTATGGGACAAGAACACATCATTAAAGGGATACATTAAAGAGATTAGTCCATCTGCCATCAGTGGTTCAAATGGAACGTTATGAAGGTGACGAGAATACTTTTTTGTACACGAAGAAAACAAAAATAACAACTTTATTCAACAAGGAGGACCTTGTACTGCCAAGTCACACATGGAGGTTCCAGAGATCTGGACACAGGTGCCAACGGTGCCCAGCCCCTGAGAAAGGAGATCCCTCCTCAAGGGGATGCGCTAAGGAGGGGCTGTCACTAGGAGCATGAGTTCCGAAAAAACCAGGTCCGGGTGGGCCAGTAAGGCGCAACCCATATGACCTGTTCCTCATCCTCCCTGACCTCGCACAGTGTCTGTGCGAGCAGGCTCATTGGGGAAATGCATACTTGCATAAAGCCCAAGGCCAGCTGTGTGCCAGTGCATCCATGCTGAGGGGGGCCTCGTTCAGGGAATAGTACAACTGGCAGTGGGAGGACTCGTGGGAAGCAAACAGGTCCACCTGAGCTGCAGTGAATCGATTCCAGATCAACTGGACTGTCTGGGGATGGAGTCGCCATTCTCTGAGGAAAGTGAGCTGTCATGAGAGTGCGTTGACTGCACGATTGAGCTCCCCAGAATGTGGACGGCATGCAGGGACTTGAGCTGCGTCAGAGTCCCAGAGGAGTAGATGGCGGGCGAGTTGAGACATACGATGTGATTGTAGACCACCCTGCCGGTTGGTGTACAAAAACGCGGTAGTGTTGTCCAAGCAGACCAACACGTGCTTGTCCAGCAGCACCGGCTGAAACTGTCGCAAGGCTAGATGCACTGCCAGCAACTACAGGCAGTTGATGTGCCAAAGCAGTTTGAGGTCCTGTCCAGGACCCTTAAGCTGCCTTCCCATTGCATGTAGTGCCCCAGCTCGTGTTGGAGGCATTTTGTCATGATAATGACATGCCGGGACACTTGTTCTAAGGGCACCCTGGCCCGTAGAAAAGAAAGGTCTGACATGGGGCTGAATAGGTGGCCACACAATGGTGTGATGGTGACACGATGTGTACCGCGGTGCCATGCCCATCTTGGGACTCAGGAGTGTAACCAGTGCGGAAGTGGTCTCATATGAAGCAATCCCAGCGGCATGACTGTGGCTGCAGAACCCATATGCCCCAGGAGCCTCTGAAAATGTTTCAGTGGTACCACTGTCCTGCCTCTGAAGGAACTCAGGCAGGTCAGCACCGACTGGCCACACTCGCTGGTGAGATGTGCCATCCTACTCACAGAGTCTAAATCCATACCGAGATAAGAGATTCTCTGCACAGGGGAGAGCTTGCTCTTGTCTCGGCTGACCTGAAGCCCCAACTGACTGAGGTGCCGAAGCATCAGGTCCCTGTGATCGCACAACTCCTCTCGAGACTAGGCCATGATGAGCCAGTCATCGAGATAGTTGAGGATCCTGATGGCTTCTTCCCAAAGTGGGGCAAGGGTGCCCTCCACGACCTTCGTGAAGACACAGGGAGACAGGAAGAGCCCAAAGGGGAGGACCTTGTATTGCCATGCCCGAACCTCGAACGCAAACCACAGAAACGGTCTGTAGTGAGGGAGGATCAAGACATGAAAGTATGCGTCCTTCAGGTCGATTGCTGCAAACCAATCCTAGGCTTGAATGCATTTGATAATACATTTCTGCATCAACTTCTTGAACGGGAGCTTGTGAAGGGGCCCAATTCTAAACTCGCAGATCCAAGATAGGTCAAAGGCCACCGCTTTTCTTGGGTACAATGAAGTAAGGGCTGTAAAACCCCTTCCTCATCTCGGCTGGAGGGGCCGGCTCGATTGTATCCTTCGCCAACAGGACAGCAATCTCCTCACGCAAGACAGAGGTGTCCCAGATTGCAACCAAAGTCTCGAAAATGCCATTGAACTTGGGAGGTCGCCTGGCAAACTGAATCGCATAGCTGTGTCGAACCGTCCGAATGAGCCAGCAGGACGGGTTTGGGTAAGTGCATCGCTCACTGTCAAACCACAAGCCTTGCAACTCGGAAAAAAAGGAAACTCCTCACGCAAGACAGAGGTGTCCCAGATTGCAACCGAATAAGGTGTCGAGAATGCCTGGAGATGTACGACCTCCAGAGTGGACATCGCCTTCCCAAGGGACTTGCGTCATGAATTCCATCGCCCAGGAAGGGCAAAGTAAGTCGCCGTGCGCAGCTACTGCATCAACCTCGGGTCAGTATTACCCCTGTGCATTTGTTAAGGCCTTGGCTTGGTGAATTTGCAGGATTGCCATGACATGCAGGGCAGAGGCAGCTTGGCCCGCAGCACTGCAAGCTTTGGCAGTGATAGCCAGCTGAGAGCTTACAGGCTTTTGACGGGAGACGCAGACTATTCCTCCAAGTGGCGGTGTTTTGCTGGCACAGGTGCACCTCAATCACACTTTCCTCCTGGGGAATGTCGATACACCTCCTAGCTGCGAGGGTAGTGAGGATGGAGGAACAGACGAGTGGCTTCTGGCCATAAAAGGGGCCGTCCATGACTGCGTCACTTCCCCATGTACATCCGGGAAGAAAAGGAACCAGAGCAAAACACATTTGTGAACAGCACTCTACATCGAGAACCAATTGTCCAGCTGTGAACACTCAGGGTTGGGTTGTGTATTCACCTCCAACTTGATGCTCACAGCTGCCCGGGCAAGCACGGCTGTCAACTCTGGGTCCGAGTCGGCAGTGGCAACAGCACCCGAGGGGGGCAGCCCCGCCGAATCTTCATCCACAGAGGTCAACAGCCCGTCCCCGATGCTGCAATCGACATCTGATCCCCCGGCAGCACACCGAATAACACACTGGGATTGCCATAAGACAGCAAGCAGAATCACCCAGCAGCCGCACAGGACAAGCGCTGCGGAAGGGGTGAGAGGTCAGAAGCTCCCACTGTCACCCTCAAATCTCCCAGAGCACTAGCCGGCAGTCCTCTGCTCGTGGCAGAGAAACCGAGACAGGTAGTGACAGAGAGGTCTGCTCCTTTCCCTTTAAGAAAGGAGAGACGCAATCACAGCGTTGCCATGGTCATGCATGCAGTGTGGGCAAAAACCATCCAAGAACAGGTCTTCAACATGCTGAATACCCAGACACGGAAGACAATGCTCGTGGCCATTGTCAGAGGACAGGAAACGACCACATCCAGAAGGACACAGACGAAACAGCGTCTTTAAAAAGATGCAAATCATCCGTGATTTGCTCTTTTAGGAAATCTGCTCTTTTAGTTCACCCAGGGGAATTGCTGAAAGGGACACCACTGTTCGCACCACACACCACACTAACAAAAAAAGCAAGATTTGAAATTTAATGGACTAACAAAGATATAAATCAGGACAGCACTATAATAGTAACCTTTTTTGAAAATGAGGAGCATATGTTTCCCATCTTTCTACGTAGGCTAGTTTTCTCTTTTTTTATTATTTGTGCTTTATTATTTTTATTATTTATTTTATAGTATTTGTAAGCAAACTTTGAAATATTCTCACAAAATTATTAAATATAGTAAAGGAGGCTTTACATTTCTTCCATTTGCATGTATAAATGTTGTATATTTACTGACCAAAATTTCCATTTGCATGTATAAATGTTGTATATTTACTGACATATATTCTCAAAAACAGGGTATTTTCTAAAACTCAATATTATTATTTTTCACTGAAAGCTAATTGAAAACATCCGAAGATATCACAACAGTAAAAAGGGTGTTCAAGATTCCAGGAACCAGAGTATGTGGAGCAGCAACAATTTCTTCACACTCAAAGCATTCAATAATCACGTACCAGCTCCGCTCCGGGTTCAATATTTCCCGCTCCTCACTCAACTGATAAGAAATGCCGCTCAACAGCTAAAATATTTCAGTGTTTTGAAATATCACAAAATTTTGTCCTATTAAATGAAAAATAGATACACAAAAATAGAAGAATAGTTTAATATTAAATTACTGCTTAACTCACTAGTCTGTGCAGTGAATATGAATGAATATGAAGAATATGCTGTAACTTTTCCATTTTTAAGCTGATAAATCACAGTACAATTCTTGTTGACAATTTTCAGCACTCCGGAATGTTTCTATGTGTGTGCGATCAGTACGTTATGTGCGTGCTTGTGTATTGTGTGCATGCAGTGCAGCAGCACATTAGTTTAGAGCAGAGATTAGCTACCTGTTGTTTTTTTGTGTGTGGGATCTGTATGTTATGTGCGTGCTTGTGTACTACTAAAAAAATTAAAATGTTATGGTACCAGGATTTCTTAAGTACCAGTGGCGCTGAGTACTCGGTCAACCCTTGTTGATGTGGCTATCTGAAAGCTATCCTCTCCAGTGTTGCTAAATCCTAGGTTTTCCCACGAAATCGGGCTACTTTAACACTGTTGCCGCAGGTTGTTTTTTATGTTCGCAAGTTGAAAAAACGACCCCAATAACTTTATTCTTACCCCATGGAATGCAAAATTTACCAGGGGAACCCCACCTAAACTGTATTTTATCACCGGAATGTGATTTTTAACGGGGGACACCTCGAAACAGGTTTGTGCGGGTTTTTCTTGTGAAAACCTGGCAACCTCTTCATAGAAGCAGTGGCGACCTCAAGAGGAGGAAACACATCAAACTAACAAAACACACCGATCAAGTTCAAGCAGGTAAGTTTCAATTACATTTTTAATATTTGGAGCTTCTGTTATGAATATTATTCCATATTTTTAATTTGAATGTCGGATTGAAATAAATATCACTGTTAGCACAGTCGTAGTTAGTCGTTAGCATACGCGTGTCTAACGAAGTTTAGGGTGAGCAAACGTGCCATTTTCCCACGACACGTCCTGGCCAGGATTTCTATATTGCCTAAAATATCCACGTTTAGGTTTTGGTTTCCTGTTTTCATACTTAATGAAGGTAATAATCGTTTGACCAATAACATGCAGACATTGTACATAATCGACCAATCGTGGTGCGTGAGAAGGTGGGGTCTACAGAGAACGGTCAAAGCGATGCGTGTACATATTACTGTTCGACTTGAAGCGGCACTGAGCATACCGATCGATGTATGACATCAAAGTACCGTGAGAGCGATTCAAAAGCACAAGAAGCCGTCTGGTCTCTAGAGCTCTCACAGTACTTTTTCATACAACAATTGGTCTGCGCAGCGCAAACAAAGCCAAAACGTGGATATTTTAGGCAATATAGAAATCCTGGCCAGACGTGTCGTGGGAAAATGGCACGTTTGGTCACCCTAACGAAGTAAATATAATGAGCATATGAATGAAGTTTCTTTGTTAACTATTTATTGCTCCTATAACTTTTATTACTGAACAGAAAAAACAGGAGGACAAATAATGGTATTTACTTTTTTTTTTTTTACACACCAGAGGCTTTTAAATGTGTATCCAAAAATATGCGTTAGAAAATGTAAAAATGTTTGGTTAAGTGTTTACATATCAGTCTGTCAGAAAAAGTTTATTTTTTTCTTCTTCTAGTTAGTTAGAACTCTTGCCTGAATATCACTGGCATGAATATGAACACATTTTGGATTAAATAAAAGTACAGTCAAATTTGATCTCCTGTATAGGCTCTATTGTTCAATGATTTAATGTTTGCTATGATTTAGATCTAGTAACATCTTACAGTAAGTGAACAATATATTTTTACGACATCCATTAATGTTTGTGAATGTTATTTAATACAAACACTTGATCATTCATATTTGTTCATTGTGCATTAAATAATTTTAATAGATTGAATTTGTGATTTATGTATTAGAAAATTTTAAAATGAACCCTTAGAAGAATAATTGCCATATAACTATTGTTTATTGTTAGGTCATGTTATCTAACAAATGAAATCTTATTGTAAAGTTTTTTTAATACTACAGTTTCCATCTATTTGATATACACTTAATATATGTGTTATCTTAATTTATTATAAAAGCTGAGCTTTGTTATTTACTGAAAAGTATATTTTTGCTGGTGTCAATGATCTAATGTTGCATTTGGTCAGACTCAGCCCATCAGACTCAGCTTTACTCAAGTATATTATATTTTATTTTTATCGCTGCAGACTGAGGAAGATCCTGAAACACACCAGCAAACCGTAAAACAGACAACAGTTTATAGATGTTTTTCAGTGGCAGTAGAACTATGACTAAACTTTTGCGTGAAACTTGTTTACTTTTTTTAAATACTTTTATTACTTGTGGAAAATCTTGAAACAATTTTAAATAAGTATAAAGAATGGCATTGGTTTAGTACATTTAATTTTTGTTTAACGTTATTAATACAAATACTGTAATGTTGTTCAATTAGCATGTTTTTGTTTTGCTTTGGTACCGAAATTAGTACAGAGAACCATGGATTTTCACTGGTATTGGTATCGAATACTGAAATTTTTGTACCGTGACAACACTAACCTGTACAACAAACTGTTTAAAACATGTATTCATCCACTCAATTTTGGAGAGCTCTCGGAGCAACTAAAAAAAACTACAATGCTCCGACTTTCAAAAAGAATAATCCACTACTCACACCAGTCACAAATCATGCCACTCCACTCCGCTCACTCTGCCAGGAACAGAAGAACAAATGAAAATCTCTTTTGTAAAAATGCCCCTCTGGATATATTCTAAACAGGAATTTTTATCAAGTCTTTTTAAATTTGGACAAAAACATCACCCAATCTGTAGCAATGAAAATCACCAACATGCTTAAAAACTCTGTGAATAAATGTTATTGCACTTATTTTCAAATAATTTATTTTCAAAATGTATTTCACTGTCATTAATTTTTTTCATCAATTTAATGGATCATTGAATTAAAGTAATTTCTTAAAAAAAAAAAAAAAAAATGACCCCATATAAATTTGAATGCTACAATAGTCAGTGAGGACAATTAGACTATGTTTTATTAGATGGGGGGCTGTGAGGGATCTGAATAATGGTGGGGGGTGGGGGGGGGGCGGTGTTGGCCCAAAAAAGGTTGAGAACCACTGATTTAATACATGGATCCTATATGACCTATACAGTGGCAGTCACACTGCCTATTACTGTCACTATCCTATTACGTTCCCTTTATCTCTTTCACCATGTTCCAAACAATACCCAGCTGCAGAGACAGGCATGCATGTAGCAAACCAGTTAGAACAAAGGGGATTATCTTAAAAATAAACACACATAATGGCCTGTGAGAGCCCTTCATTGATCATAAAGACAAGAGATAAAAGGGGATAAAAATAGCTCCTTGGCAGACCCTGTCACTGTTTTTAGTGGTATAAATGCATCCGAGACAGAAAAAGATACGTATTTCATAAAATGTTTATAGGTGGTCTAGCAGGTGAAGAAGAAGCAATTGAGTTTTGTGCTTTGTAAACATAATGAAAATCAGTTTATTGGAAAAGTCAAATTTTTTTTTTGATCTGTCTGTTGTTTGTTTTGAAGTTGCACAGATCTGTTTGATGAACTGTCACAGCACAGAACTGGTAAAGCCAGTTGTGCCACGGCCCAACCCACATCAAATGCGTCAAATCTGAGTCATTGTGGAAAAAAAGCAACTATCAGTAAAATTGTATTACATAGCCTATTTATTTATTTTTAGCCTAGCCAAGATTTGAGTTTTGAAAAAATAAAAATAAATAAAATAAAAGCTTTTTTGCCGTTTTACATAAAGAAAAGTCTTTCATTTTAAATCATCTAATTAGTTTGTAAGTGAATTCAGTCTTATGGGATTGATTTCCCCTGCAATTCTGTTCAAAAAGTTATAGAATGAATAATTTTGGTAATACCCCACCAGCAGACAATAAACATAATACCTGGCGAAAATTGGAATAGTCAGATTGCAGCGTTCTGCTCTATTTCAGAGGAACAAAGTGATTTTGTGACATTCATATATTTAGTGCTTTGGTGCTCACATATAAACTTAGCTGTTATTTACTGTAGTTTTGCCTACTTTTCTTGGTGATAAAGGCTTTGCTTCAAAAGGCCTTTAGTTCAACAGCAAAAGGGGCCCTTGCTGGCCCCGTCTGAACAAGTCACTGAAGCCAGTCTATATATAACATCCATGTCCTCACATTGTGTTGGCAAAAGTAGCCTACAGTCAATACTTTATACAAACATGTTTTAAAGTGTTGAACATAATAGCTATTCAAAGACATTTCTGTTGAGCATTTAGATATTCCACAGAGAAGTTTCACAGAGTCCACACAGAGACGAAGCCATCCTGCTTTATCTTTTTACACTTCCTAACATAAAATCCTTCAAAGTGACACATATTTTGAGAAGCTGTAGTGAATGTGGACCGGATCCTGTGCAACAGGTTAGGGGTGCGGTTCTCATAGTGAAATGTCATGTTAGTCCTCAGAAAAGAACTAAATGTCTTTCAGAGGTGCCAAAGGCTGTACTTAATTACTTTGCCACACACATACACAATAAAAAAAAAAAAAGGTGAATGCACACCCCCGCTTTTAAGAGACATTAACTGGTTCTGATGGTCTCTCTCCTTAGATAATTATTATTATTTTAACTGTACATTCCAAAACAGTCCACAGCGTGAAATAAAATCTAAAAATGAAGAAAGTATACAATATGCAGCATACACTACAGCATGGTGTAACTAATTGTGGGTGCAGCTCAACCTTGAATACACGTTATCATTTCGATTCTCTTCTATTTATTACTCACATCGGTTCTACCATAAATCATTAGTAGGACAAAAATATTATATTTTATTTACACGCCTACCTTTATTTTACCAAAGAAGTGGGGATGGCTGGTACGTGAAGTGAGAGAAACATTGCACATTGAGGACCTCTGCTGTATGTAGGCTATGCATACCTATTGAAAGCTTATATTACCAAGCCAAATTCCCTCTGTATATAATATAATTATTTTATATTTAAATGAATTATTTTTCAACTCGATTATGTTAGATCCTTATATTTAAAGGGGCTGTGATGTTAGCCATACATTAATGTATGAATGTACCATAGCTTAACTCAGAAACGTTCCACTTGTCCGTGAACAATAGAACCAAATGCTGATTGTTTTCAGTGCTGTACGTGTTGTTTTCAGGTTTGTCTGTTAAATTGTTCACAAAGAAGTCAGGCAGCACTACAAAATGGCTGAGACTCCATTTAGTGTATTGGAAATGGAGTGTTAGTTGTGTGTTTATGTTTTTATCAATCATTATAATAACCATTCTGTCTTTGCTAGAGCGTTTATCAGACAGTAAGGACTGGTATGATGGGCCCAAATGAATTTTGCAACATATTAAAGCTGTAAAGCTCTGTATTGTATATACCAACAATTATGGTTAGGCTACAATAATGTTCTCATATTGATATTGAATTGTTTTATTAAATTATAGTTTTTAACTACAGTCTTAAAAGATGAATTGTGGATTCGTACATAAATATGTCATCAGAGTGCAATATGTGTTATATTAGATAAAGTACATTAAGTTTGAATAAAGAAGTGATCAACACATTTTATATTTTTCCCATAACATTAAATACATACTACCAAATTAATCTTTCATTTAGAAAACAAGATTCTCATTACTTTACATAACAGTTTTTTAAATAAATAAAATCATTCCTTAAATAGAAGTTGTTGTTTTTTAAATCACAGTTGCATCACATTTAGAGAGGTTCTGTATGCCCAGCAATACAGGAAAATTAATATTTTAAGCATCAAAGTCTGTTCTTGAAAATCTCTAGAAGATGCTGTTTCGAGTTGTGTACTGTACATTGTATGACCGTCTTCTGTGCCAACGTCTCCTGATTGCTCCACAGCAACCACACAGCAAACACTGAACACATAAACAGACAAAGTGAGAGTTAGCATCATGGAAGGGAATTTTATACAGTAAAAAACATTTTGAATCAGCTGTACATTATAAACATTATATATAATTTATAATGATAGAATATAAAGGCAAATTTAAGTCTATTGTTTAGACAAAAGAGTAACACTTGTTGTCATTAATCAATTTACTTCCAATGCACGTATTTGACAATCAATCATCAAAATACTTACGCAAAGAAGAATCCAGCAAGGTACGAGCCCAATGACAATAGCGCAGGGGACAATGATAGCCACAACCCATGCTGCGTTTGTACTATTGTTTAAGATTGCAGTGGTCAGGACTGTGGGGTAATAGGTGGTTGGAGCGGCTGTTGTAGTAGGTCCAAGCAAAGTAAAGACCAAGCCGAAGCTGCCGATGTCACTGTCTGTGAAAACATACTCTACGTTGGCCTCAATCACGGTGGAGTTTCCCCTGTGAAGAAAATGTACAATGAGAAATTAAGCAAAATAAATAAACTGATCTTTCCTTCCCTCACCCAAAACTACTCGATGACAGCAGATCTCTTGAAATCAATAAAACACTGCTTAAAAAAAAAAAAAAAAAAAAAAATATATATATATATATATATATATATATATATATATATATATATATATATATATATATATATATATATATATATATATATATATAGCCAGAACTTACTTGAAAACGATTTGATTGAAATTAAAGTTAGTAGTTGTTGTTTTATTCAGGATCGTGGACACCTGAAAAGCAGAAATACATTTTTATTGATTAATTTGTTTATGGCAGAACTTAACTGAAATAAAGCAATTTCACTAGTTTCAATTTCTCAGTATCTGTAACTCACAAATGAATTTATATATTTCTGGATCTCTGTGTAGGTCTCATTCCTGAATTCAACTTTTTCAGACATGGACACATTGCTGATTTCAAATCCAAAGTTCAGAGAGAAGGAGTTATCATCAATTTCTTTAGGGAAAAAATAAATAAATAAACAAAACAGCAATTAGTCGTGGGGAGGTTATATGTGGATTATAAAATTTCACTCATCCATTCAGGGATTACTGATTTAAACATTTTCCTTCAAAGGAAAAGCTTACTACATAATGTACACCATTTACCATTCAAATGTTATGTGCACAAAAAAAAAAAAAAAACTCACTTGTATAGGTGACATTCACAAAGTTCACATTCTCAGTCGGAAGTTTTGTTGTGAGGGATCGTTTAATTCTCAGTTTCATTCCACTCAACAGGGTGTTAGCCACATTTACAACGTTACTCTCACTTGGGATAGTACCCCGTGTTTTAAAAACAAGGCGGATGTATATGATCACCTTCCCAAGCCTGCAAAATATGGTACATTTATTTATTTGGAAGATTTATTCCAAGTTACCATCTATTTTCAAAAGATGGTAATACAGAGGAATGCAAAAAGAAAATTAATTACTGCTCTTACAATGTTGGCGGAGAAGTTGTGCTTGTTGTCAGAGCACTGGCTGTCGTTAAGACTGTAAAAGAAAGTAATGATTAGTGGAGAATAATCGTGCTTTAAATTAAAGTATTCAGTGCTTATGGAGCATATAAAATGTGGCATTGCATGTGTGGATGTAAAGGAAATACCTTCCTTAGCACTGAATATTTCCTTGACAAAGGTGCTGTTTGTGTTCAAGTCACTTTGTGAGAAAACATACTGCACACTGGCCAGAATCACTGTGCTATTATCACTGTGTGGAGATTCAAATGTGCAATGAGGAACAGAAGTAGCTGTCTAAAAACCACATCTCCTCATACTAAAAACTTATCAATGTTAAAAGCAGATTTGGTACAATCATTAAGACATTTCTTCAGGTTCAGAACTTACTCGAATTTAACGTTTTGCAGATCAAACTGAGAAGCTGAGGGATCCTTTAGGATGTCGACAAGCTGGAGAGTGGAGTAAAAAATACAGAGATTAATGTGTTTATTAATGTTAAAGTTAATGTAATTAGAATAAGGGATATTCATTTTCACAGGAAGCTTTTTAGGGAAACCATTAAATCAAAGTGTCTCAATCTTACCAATGTATTTATAGTGCTTTTGATTGAAGTTTTGGTTTCATTCCTTAGTTCACGTTTCTCAGACATGGATATATTACTGATTTCAAATTCGAATGTGAGAGCATAGGAGGTCTCATTAAGTTCTTAAAACACAAAACAAAAAATTATTAGTTGTGTGGTTATATGTGAGTGATAAAATGTTCTTTAAATGCAAGCTACTACAGTTCTACACAATAAACATAATTTGCATCCAAATGAGATATTCAGAACAAAAAGGTGCTTAGAGAGGAGAGAAAAACTCACTTGTATAGGCGATATCCACAAGGCTAGTAGCCTGGGTTGGTGTTGCGTCTACTTTAGTTCTGTAACGTGGGTTGAGCGTAGAGTTGGCCAAGTTTAGAATGTAATCCTTACTAGGTACTGGGCCCAGTGTGTGAAACACCAATAGGATTTTTATATAAGCCTTTCCCAACCTACCAAAGATGATGAAATAACAGGAATGTAAAGACAGATTCAAAAAATAACTGGCTTTTACAAAATGACACTGGAATCATGGCTCTTACAATGTTGGTGGAGAAGTTATGCTTGTTGTCAGAGCACTGGCTGTCGTTAAGACTGTAAAACAAAGTAATGATTAGTGGAGAATAATCGTGCTTTAAATTAAAAAAGTATTCAGTGCTTATGGAGCATATAAAATGTGGCATTGCATGTGTGGATGTAAAGGTAATACCTTCCTTAGCACTGAATATTTCCTTGACAAAGGTGCTGTTTGTGTTCAAGTCACTTTGTGAGAAAACATACTGCACACTGGCCAGAATCACTGTGCTATTATCACTGTGTGGAGATTCAAATATGCAATGAGGAACAGAAGTAGCTGTCTAAAAACCACATCTCCTCATACTAAAAACTAATCAATGTTAAAAGCAGATTTGGTACAATCATTAAGACATTTCTTCAGGTTCAGATACTACTCGAATTTAACGTTTTGCAGATCAAACTGAGAAGCTGAGGGATCCTTTAGGATGTCGACAAGCTGGAGAGTGGAGTAAAAAATACAGAGATTAATGTGTTTATTAATGTTAAAGTTAGTGTGATTAGAATAAGGCATATTCATTTTCACAGGAAGGTTTTGTGAGAAACCATTAAATCAAAGTGTCTCAATCTCACCAATGTATTTATAGTGCTTTTGATTGAAGTTTTGGTTTCATTCCTTAGTTCACGTTTCTCAGAGTTTTTTACATTACTGATTTCAAATTCAAATGTGAGAGCATATTGAGGTATCATTAAGTCCTTTAAACACAGAACAAAAAAAATTTATTAGTTGTGTGGTTTAAATGTGAGTGATTTTTTTTTTCTTTAAATGCAAGCTACCACAGGTCTACACAATAAACATCATTTGCAGTCAAATGAGATATTCAGAACAAAAAGGAGCTGAAAGAGAAGAGAAAAACTCACCTGTATAGGTAATATCCACAAGGCTAGTAACCTGGGTTGGTGTTGCGTCTTCTTTATTTCTGTAACGTGGGTTGAGCTTAGAGTTGGCCAAGTTTAGAATGTAATCCTTACTAGGTTTGGGCCCCAGTGTGTGAAACTCCAATTGGATTTTTATATAAACCTTCCCCAACCTACCAAAGATGATGAAAAAAACAGGAATGTAAAGACAGATTCAGAAAATAACTGGCTTTTACAAAATGACACTGGAATCATGGCTCTTACAATGTTGGTGGAGAAGCTGAGCTTGATGCCAGAGTACTGGCTGTTGTTAAGACTGTAAAACAAAGTAATGATTAGTGGAGAATAATCGTGCTTTAAATTAAAGTATTCAGTGCTTATGGAGCATATAAAATGTGGCATTGCATGTGTGGATGTAAAGGTAATACCTTCCTTAGCACTGAATATTTCCTTGACAAAGGTGCTGTTTGTGTTCAAGTCACTTTGTGAGAAAACATACTGCACACTGGCCAGAATCACTGTGCTATTATCACTGTGTGGAGATTCAAATGTGCAATGAGGAACAGAAGTAGCTGTCTAAAAACCACATCTCCTCATACTAAAAACTAATCAATGTTAAAAGCAGATTTGGTACAATCATTAAGACATTTCTTCAGGTCCAGAACTTACTCGAATTCAACGTTTTGCAGATCAAACTGAGAAGCTGAGGGATCATTTAGGATGTCGACAAGCTGGGGAGTGGAGTAAAAAATACAGAGATTAATGTGTTTATTAATGTTAAAGTTAGTGTGATTAGAATAAGGCATATTCATTTTCACAGGAAGGTTTTGTGAGAAACCATTAAATCAAAGTGTCTCAATCTCACCAATGTATTTATAGTGCTTTTGATTGAAGTTTTGGTTTCATTCCTTAGTTCACGTTTCTCAGACATGAGTACATTACTGATTTCAAATTCAAATGTGAGAGCATATGAGGTATCATTAAGTCCTTTAAACACAGAACAAAAAAAATTATTAGTTGTGTGGTTAAATGTGAGTGATTTTTTTTTTCTTTAAATGCAAGCTACCACAGGTCTCCACAATAAACATCATTTGCAGTCAAATGAGATATTCAGAACAAAAAGGAGCTGAAAGAGAAGAGAAAAACTCACCTGTATAGGTAATATCCACAAGGCTAGTAACCTGGGTTGGTGTTGCGTCTTCTTTATTTCTGTAACGTGGGTTGAGCTTAGAGTTGGCCAAGTTTAGAATGTAATCCTTACTAGGTTTTGGACCCAGTGTGTGAAACTCCAATTGGATTTTTATATAAACCTTCCCCAACCTACCAAAGATGATGAAAAAAACAGGAATGTAAAGACAGATTCAGAAAATAACTGGCTTTTACAAAATGACACTGGAATCATGGCTCTTACAATGTTGGTGGAGAAGCTGAGCTTGATGCCAGAGTACTGGCTGTTGTTAAGACTGTAAAACAAAGTAATGATTAGTGGAGAAGGATTGCAGTTACAGTATTTGGTGTTGATGGAGCAACACATTTAAAAAGTAATGTTTGATTATCAGTTTTGACAAACCTGTCAATGAACTAAGCGCCTGTAGGAACCTGACTGGTTTTCTAACATCTGCATCTTGGAAGTTGTACTCCATACTGCCCTCAATCTGATTTAATGGACTCCTAGAGAAAAACAACAATATATAGTATCTGTTGCATACAGTATCAGGACATCAATGCACATGCACAGAACAATCACAGAGATTTTTCTTGGAAATATATATTTTTTATTTTCAAATATTTTCATGTGGAAAAAAAAATGATTATAACAGACTGCATCTTACTTAAAGTTGGATGAGTTGGGTTGTAAAGCTGGACTGCTAGGTTCATTCAGAAGAGTGTTTATCTGCAGGTAAAAATTCAAATCATGAATCAAAACTGAACTGAATACTGGATCCCTGCTGAACTGAATACTGGATCCCTGGATCCCTGGATGATCTTTGGTTGGTAATTGATGAATGCTTACCGCTTTATTGATAGTATCCTGTACTTGCAGGTAGATGTTGTTTCTGAGTCCAGAGTCCATTGGCATACTAATGTCACTCATATTAAATTTAAAAATGACAGCATAGGAAGATTCCGAAATTTCTGTTTAGAAAGAAATGGCTATTTTTGATTGGGTGAAAATTTTACTATCATTACTGTTTTGCTGATATCCATTTAAAAAGCTTCTAAACTGAAAATGATAACACTTACTCTCATAGGTGACATTCACCACCTTCACTGATTCATTCAGCTGTGACTCTCTGGAATGACGGAGAGTGTTGATAGCGCTGAGGACCAGAGCTTCACTGGGGACTGGAGATGAGGAGTTGAACACCAGCTTGCTTGTGACCACTGCTGTAACAGATCTGTAAATAAAACCCCTTTGGTTTAATGTACATCAAATATTTGCAATAAAATTCCTTTTCCATTTTTGATTGTTGTAGAATTGGAAAACCAACACTCACATGAGATTTGAAGGGGTCACAGAGAAACCGATTGTTGTTGTTTCTGGAAGAACTGTTGTAGTGGATGGCAGACGTAGCTCATTTAGGAAGCTGACTGGTTGTATGGCATATCCATCCTGGAAGGTGTAGTCCATCCTGCCATCAATCTGGTTTGAAGACCTCCTACAGGAAAAGAAGAAGGGATATTGCATTTGCAAAGTGCTTAAATTCCTATGCATAATAAAGCTTTATGAGAGAGATTTTTTATTTTTCTTTTTTTTAAATAAGGATTTTTTAATGCCTTGGAAAGTCAAGAGGCACTACATAAACATTAAGAATGAAAAGTATAATTCATAGTAAGAAATCAGATTGCAACTTACGTAAAATTGGAAGATTTGGGTTCAAACTTGTCCTTGCCAGGTTCATTCAGAAGAGTGTTCAGCTGCAAGAGAAAAATCAAAATATTCATCAACCTCTGGTGAAGAATGGCATTGGACCTAAAGCTATTTACACTGTTCATTTCTAATTATTACCGCGTTATTGATGATATCCAGCACTTGCGGGTAGGTATTGTTTCTGCGATCAGGGTCCTCTGGCATGCTGATGTTAACCAGGTTAAATGTAAAGACCAATGAATAGGAGGTTTCCGAGATTTCTGTGTGGAAACAAATGTTAATTTTTATTTGGCAAAATATTGTCATTCATATCTCTTTTACTCATTCCTTTTCAAAAACATTTTAAACCTTATATCATGAGACTTACTCTCATAGGTGACATTCACCACCTTCATTGATTCATTCAGCTGTGACTCTCTGGAATGACGGAGAGTGTTGATAGCGCTGAGGACCAGAGCTTCACTGGGGACTGGAGATGAGGAGTTGAACACCAGCTTGCTTGTGACCACTGCTGAACCAGATCTGTAAATAAAAGCCCTTTGGTTTAATTACATCAAATATTTGCAATAAAATTCCTTTTCCATTTTTGATTTGTCTAAAAACTGGAAACACCAACACTCACATGATTTTTGAGGGGGTCACAGAGAAACCGGTTGTTGTTTCTGGAAGAACTGTTGTAGTGGATGGCAGACGTAGCTCATTTAGGAAGCTGACTGGTTGTATGGCATCTCCATCCTGGAAGCTGTAGTCCATCCTGCCATCAATCTGGTTTGAAGAGCTCCTACAGGAAAAGAAGAAGGGATATTGCATTTGCAAAGTGCTTAAATTCATATGCATAATGAAGCTTTATTGAGACTTTCAGATTTTTTCCTCTCTTTTTTTCAAATATTGGATTTTTTAATGCCTTGGAAAGTCATGAGGCACTAAATAAATATTATGAATGAAAAATATGATTCATAGTAAGAAATCAGATTGCATCTTACGTAAAATTGGAAGATTTGGGTTCAAACTTGTCCTTGCCAGGTTCATTCAGAAGAGTGTTCAGCTGCAGGAGAAAAATCAAACCAATCATTAACCTCTGGTGAAGAATGGCATTGGACCTAAAGCTATTTACACTGTTCATTTCTAATTTTACCGCGTTATTGATGATATCCAGCACTTGCGGGTAGGTATTGTCTCTGCGCTCAGGGTCCTCTGGCATGCTGATGTTAACCAGGTTAAATGTAAAGACCACAGAATAGGAGGTTTCCGAGATTTCTGTGTGGAAATAAATGTTAATTTTTATTTGACAAAATATTGTCATTCATATCTCTTTTACTCATTCCTGTTTTAAACCTTAAATCATGAGACTTACTCTCATAGGTGACATTCACCACCTTCACTGATTCATTCAGCTGTGACTCTCTGGAACGACGGAGAGTGTTGATAGCGCTGAGGACCAGAGCTTCACTGGGGACTGGAGATGAGGAGTTGAACACCAGCTTGCTTGTGATCACTGCTGTACCATATCTGTAAATAAAAGCCCTTTGGTTTAATGTACATCAAATATTTGCAATAAAATTCCTTTTCCATTTTTGATTGTTGTAGAATTGGAAAACCAACACTCACATGAGATTTGAAAGGGTCACAGAGAAACCAGTTGTTGTTTCTGGAAGAACTGTTGTAGTGGTTGGCAGACGTAGCTCATTTAGGAAGCTGACTGGTTGTATGGCATCTCCATCCTGGAAGGTGTAGTCCATCCTGCCATCAATCTGGTTTGAAGAGCTCCTACAGGAAAAGAAGAAGGGATATTGCATTTGCAAAGTGCTTAAATTCCTATGCAAAATAAAGCTTTATTGAGACTCAGATTTTTTTCATCTCTTTTTTTCAAATATTGGATTTTTTAATGCCTTGGAAAGTCAAGAGGCACTAAATAAATATTATGAATGAAAAATATGATTCATAGTAAGAAATCAGATTGCATCTTACGTAAAATTGGAAGATTTGGGTTCAAACATGTCCTTGCCAGGTTCATTCAGAAGAGTGTTCAGCTGCAGGAGATAAATTCAAACAATTCATCAACCTCTGGTGAAGAATGGCATTGGACCTAAAGCTATTTACACTGTTCATTTCTAATTATTACCGCGTTATTGATGATATCCAGCACTTGCGGGTAGGTATTGTCTCTGCGCTCAGGGTCCTCTGGCATGCTGATGTTAACCAGGTTAAATGTAAAGACCACAGAATAGGAGGTTTCCGAGATTTCTGTGTGGAAACAAATGTTAATTTTTATTTGACAAAATATTGTCATTTCTCTTTTACTCATTCTCTTTTCAAAACATTACTCATTCTAAATCATGAGACTTACTCTCATAGGTGACATTCACCACCTTCACTGATTCATTCAGCTGTGACTCTCTGGAATGACGGAGAGTGTTGATAGCGCTGAGGACCAGAGCTTCACTGGGGACTGGAGATGAGGAGTTGAACACCAGCTTGCTTGTGAACACTGCTGAACCAGATCTGTAAATAAAAGCCCTTTGGTTTAATGTACATCAAATATTTGCAATAAAATTCCTTTTCCATTTTTTGATTGTTCTAAAAAATTGGAAAACCAACACTCACATGAGATTTGAAAGGGTCACAGAGAAACCGGTTGTTGTTTCTGGAAGAACTGTTGTAGTGGTTGGCAGACGTAGCTCATTTAGGAAGCTGACTGGTTGTATGACATCTCCATCCTGGAAGGTGTAGTCCATCCTGCCATCAATCTGGTTTGAAGAGCTCCTACAGGAAAAGAAGAAGGGATATTGCATTTGCAAAGTGCTTAAATTCCTATGCATAATAAAGCTTTATTGAGAGATTTTTTTCATCTCTTTTTTTCAAATATTGGATTTTTTAATGCCTTGGAAAGTCATGAGGCACTAAATAAATATTATGAATGAAAAATATGATTCATAGTAAGAAATCAGATTGCATCTTACGTAAAATTGGAAGATTTGGGTTCAAACATGTCCTTGCCAGGTTCATTCAGAAGAGTGTTCAGCTGCAGGAGAAAAATCAAACCATTCATCAACCTCTGGTGAAGAATGGCATTGGACCCAAAGCTATTTACACTGTTCATTTCTAATTATTACCGCGTTATTATTGATGATATCCAGCACTTGCGGGTAGGTATTGTCTCTGCGCTCAGGGTCCTCTGGCATGCTGATGTTAACCAGGTTAAATGTAAAGACCACAGAATAGGAGGTTTCCGAGATTTCTGTGTGGAAACAAAGGTTAATTTTTATTTGGCAAAATATTGTCATTCATATCTCTTTTACTCATTCTGTTTTAAACCTTAAATCATGAGACTTACTCTCATAGGTGACATTCACCACCTTCACTGATTCATTCAGCTGTGACTCTCTGGAATGACGGAGAGTGTTGATAGCGCTGAGGACCAGAGCTTCACTGGGGACTGGAGATGAGGAGTTGAACACCAGCTTGCTTGTGACCACTGCTGAACCAGATCTGTAAATAAAAGCCCTTTGGTTTAATGTACATCAAATATTTGCAATAAAATTCCTTTTCCATTTTTGATTGTTCTAAAAATTGGAAAACCAACACTCACATGAGATTTGAAAGGGTCACAGAGAAACCAGTTGTTGTTTCTGGAAGAACTGTTGTAGTGGTTGGCAGACGTAGCTCATTTAGGAAGGTGATTGGTTGTATGGCATCTCCATCCTGTAAGCTGCAGTCCATCCTGCCATCAATCTGGTTTGAAGAGCTCCTACAGGAAAAGAAGAAGGGATATTGCATTTGCAAAGTGCTTAAATTCATATGCATAATGAAGCTTTATTGAGACTCAGAATTTTTTTCATCTCTTTTTTTCAAATATTGGATTTTTTAATGCCTTGGAAAGTCATGAGGCACTAAATAAATATTATGAATGAAAAATATGATTCATAGTAAGAAATCAGATTGCATCTTACCTAAAATTGGAAGATTTGGGTTCAAACTTGTCCTTGCCAGGTTCATTCAGAAGAGTGTTCAGCTGCAAGAGAAAAATCAAACTATTCATCAACCTCTGGTGAAGAATGGCATTGGACCTAAAGCTATTTACACTGTTCATTTCTAATTATTACCGCGTTATTGATGATATCCAGCACTTGCGGGTAGGTATTGTCTCTGCGCTCAGGGTCCTCTGGCATGCTGAAGTTAACCAGGTTAAATGTAAAGACCACAGAATAGGAGTTTTCCGAGATTTCTGTGTGGAAACAAAGGTTAATTTTTATTTGGCAAAATATTGTCATTCATATCTCTTTTACTCATTCTCTTTTCAAAACATTACTCATTCCTGATCATGAGACTTACTCTCATAGGTGACATTCACCACCTTCACTGATTCATTCAGCTGTGACTCTCTGGAATTACGGAGAGTGTTGATAGCGCTGAGGACCAGAGCTTCACTGGGGACTGGAGATGAGGAGTTGAACACCAGCTTGCTTGTGACCACTGCTGTACCAGATCTGTAAAAAAAAACAACTGTGGTTTAATGTACATCAAATATTTGCAATAAAATTCCTTTTCCATTTTTGATTGTTCTAAAAATTGGAAAACCAACACTCACATGAGATTTGAAAGGGTCACAGAGAAACCGGTTGTTGCTTCTGGAAGCATTGTTGTAGTGGTTGGCAGACGTAGCTCATTTAGGAAGCTGATTGGTTGTATGGCATCTCCATCCTGGAAGCTGTAGTCCATCCTGCCATCAATCTGGTTTGAAGAGCTCCTACAGGAAAAGAAGAAGGGACATTGCATTTGCAAAGTGCTTAAATTCCTATGCAAAATAAAGCTTTATTGAGACTCAGATTTTTTTCATCTCTTTTTTTCAAATATTGGATTTTTTAATGCCTTGGAAAGTCAAGAGGCACTACATAAACATTAAGAATGAAAAGTATAATTCATAGTAAGAAATCAGATTGCATCTTACCTAAAATTGGAAGATTTGGGTTCAAACTTGTCCTTGCCAGGTTCATTCAGAAGAGTGTTCAGCTGCAGGAGAAAAATCAAACTATTCATCAACCTCTGGTGAAGAATGGCATTGGACCTAAAGCTATTTACACTGTTCATTTCTAATTATTACCGCGTTATTGATGATATCCAGCACTTGCGGGTAGGTATTGTCTCTGCGCTCAGGGTCCTCTGGCATGCTGATGTTAACCAGGTTAAATGTAAAGACCACAGAATAGGAGGTTTCCGAGATTTCTGTGTGGAAACAAATGTTAATTTTTATTTGGCAAAATATTGTCATTCATATCTCTTTTACTCATTCCTGTTTTAAACCTTAAATCATGAGACTTACTCTCATAGGTGACATTCACCAACTTCACTGATTCATTCAGCTGTGACTCTCTGGAATTACGGAGAGTGTTGATAGCGCTGAGGACCAGAGCTTCACTGGGGACTGGAGATGAGGAGTTGAACACCAGCTTGCTTGTGATCACTGCTGTACCATATCTGTAAATAAAAGCCCTTTGGTTTAATGTACATCAAATATTTGCAATAAAAATCCTTTTCCATTTTTGATTGTTCTAAAAATTGGAAAACCAACACTCACATGAGATTTGAAAGGGTCACGGAGAAACCAGTTGTTGTTTCTGGAAGAACTGTTGTAGTGGTTGGCAGACGTAGCTCATTTAGGAAGCTGACTGGTTGTATGGCATCTCCATCCTGGAAGCTGTAGTCCATCCTGCCATCAATCTGGTTTGAAGAGCTCCTACAGGAAAAGAAGAAGGGATATTGCATTTGAAAAGTGCTTAAATTCCTATGCATAATAAAGCTTTATTGAGACTCTTAGATTTTTTTCATCTCTTTTTTTCAAATATTGGATTTTTTAATGCCTTGGAAAGTCATGAGGCACTACATAAACATTAAGAATGAAAAGTATAATTCATAGTAAGAAATCAGATTGCAACTTACGTAAAATTGGAAGATTTGGGTTCAAACTTGTCCTTGCCAGGTTCATTCAGAAGAGTGTTCAGCTGCAGGAAAAAAAACAAACCATTCATCAACCTCTGGTGAAGAATGGCATTGGACCTAAAGCTATTTACACTGTTCATTTCTAATTATTACCGCATTATTGAGGATATCCAGCACTTGCGGGTAGGTATTGTCTCTGCGCTCAGGGTCCTCTGGCATGCTGAAGTTAACCAGGTTAAATGTAAAGACCACAGAATAGGAGTTTTCCGAGATTTCTGTGTGGAAACAAAGGTTAATTTTTTATTTGGCAAAATATTGTCATTCATATCTCTTTTACTCATTCCTGTTTTAAACCTTAAATCATGAGACTTACTCTCATAGGTGACATTCACCACCTTCACTGATTCATTCAGCTGTGACTCTCTGGAACGACGGAGAGTGTTGATAGCGCTGAGGACCAGAGCTTCACTGGGGACTGGAGATGAGGAGTTGAACACCAGCTTGCTTCTGACCACTGCTGAACCAGATCTGTAAATAAAAGCCCTTTGGTTTAATGTACATCAAATATTTGCAATAAAAATCCTTTTCCATTTTTGATTGTTCTAAAAATTTGGAATTGCAACACTCACATGAGATTTGAAAGGGTCACAGAGAAACCGGTTGTTGCTTCTGGAAGCATTGTTGTAGTGGTTGGCAGACGTAGCTCATTTAGGAAGCTGATTGGTTGTATGGCATCTCCATCCTGGAAGCTGTAGTCCATCCTGCCATCAATCTGGTTTGAAGAGCTCCTACAGGAAAAGAAGAAGGGATATTGCATTTGCAAAGTGCTTAAATTCCTATGCATCATAAAGCTTTATTGAGACTCTTAGATTTTTTCATCTCTTTTTTTCAAATATTGGATTTTTTAATGCCTTGGAAAGTCATGAGGCACTAAATAAATATTATGAATGAAAAATATGATTCATAGTAAGAAATCAGATTGCATCTTACCTAAAATTGGAAGATTTGGGTTCAAACTTGTCCTTGCCAGGTTCATTCAGAAGAGTGTTCAGCTGCAAGAGAAAAATCAAACTATTCATCAACCTCTGGTGAAGAATGGCATTGGACCTAAAGCTATTTACACTGTTCATTTCTAATTATTACCGCGTTATTGATGATATCCAGCACTTGCGGGTAGGTATTGTCTCTGCGCTCAGGGTCCTCTGGCATGCTGATGTTAACCAGGTTAAATGTAAAGACCACAGAATAGGAGGTTTCCGAGATTTCTGTGTGGAAACAAATGTTAATTTTTATTTGGCAAAATATTGTCATTCATATCTCTTTTACTCATTCTCTTTTCAAAACATTTTAAACCTTAAATCATGAGACTTACTCTCATAGGTGACATTCACCACCTTCACTGATTCATTCAGCTGTGACTCTCTGGACTTACGGAGAGTGTTGATAGCGCTGAGGACCAGAGCTTCACTGGGGACTGGAGATGAGGAGTTGAACACCAGCTTGCTTGTGATCACTGCTGTACCAGATCTGTAAATAAAAGCCATTTGGTTTAATGTACATCAAATATTTGCAATAAAAATCCTTTTCCATTTTTGATTGTTCTAAAAATTGGAAACCAACACTCACATGAGATTTGAAAGGGTCACAGAGAAAACGACTGTTGTTTCTGGAAGAACTGTTGTAGTGGTTGGCAGATGTAGCTCATTTAGGAAGCTGACTGGTTGTATGGCATCTCCATCCTGGAAGCTGTAGTCCATCCTGCCATCAATCTGGTTTGAAGACCTCCTACAGGAAAAGAAGAAGGGACATTGCATTTGCAAAGTGCTTAAATTCCTATGCATAATAAAGCTTTATTGAGACTCAGATTTTTTTTCATCTCTTTTTTTCAAATATTGGATTTTTTTAATGCCTTGGAAAGTCATGAGGCACTAAATAAATATTATGAATGAAAAATATGATTCATAGTAAGAAATCAGATTGCATCTTACCTAAAATTGGAAGATTTGGGTTCAAACTTGTCCTTGCCAGGTTCATTCAGAAGAGTGTTCAGCTGCAGGAGAAAAATCAAACCATTCATCAACCTCTGGTGAAGAATGGCATTGGACCCAAAGCTATTTATACTGTTCATTTCTAATTTTTACCGCGGTATTGATGATATCCTGCACTTGCGGGTAGGTATCGTCTCTGCACTCAGGGTCCTCTGGCATGCTGATGTTAACCAGGTTAAATGTAAAGACAACAGAATAGGAGGTTTCCGAGATTTCTGTGTGGAAACAAATGTTAAATTTTATTTGGCAAAACATTGTCATATCTGTCATATCAGTTTTACTCATTCCCGTTTCAAAACATTTTAAACCTTAAATCATGAGACTTACTCTCATAGGTGACATTCACCACCTTCACTGATTCATTCAGCTGTGACTCTCTGGAACGACGGAGAGTGTTGATAGCGCTGAGGACCAGAGCTTCACTGGGGACTGGAGATGAGGAGTTGAACACCAGCTTGCTTCTGACCACTGCTGTACCAGATCTGTAAAAAGCTGTGACCTGTGGTTTAATGTACATCAAATATTTGCAATAAAATTCCTTTTCCATTTTTAAATGTCCTAAAAATTGGAAAACCAACACTCACATGACTTTTGAAGGGGTCACAGAGAAAACGACTGTTGTTTCTGGAAGAACTGTTGTAGTGGTTGGCAGATGTAGCTCATTTAGGAAGCTGACTGGTTGTATGGCATCTCCATCCTGGAAGCTGTAGTCCATCATGCCATCAATCTGGTTTGAAGAGCTCCTACAGGAAAAGAAGAAGGGATATTGCATTTGCAAAGTGCTTAAATTCCTATGCATAATGAGCTTTATTGAGACTTTCAGATTTTTTTTTTTTTTTTGCAAATATTGGATTTTTTAATGCCTTGGAAAGTCATGAGGCACTAAATAAATATTATGAATGAAAAAATATGTTTCATAGTAAGAAATCAGATTGCAGTCTTACGTAAAATTGGAAGATTTGGGTTCAAAAATGTCCTTGCCAGGTTCATTCAGAAGAGTGTTCAGCTGCAGGGGAAAAATCAAACCATTCATCAGCCTCTGGGTAAGAATGGCATTGGACCTAAAGCTATTTATACTTTTCATTTTTAATGTTTACCGCATTATTGATGATATCCTTCACTTGCTGGTAGGTGTTGCCTCTGAGATCAGGGTCTTCTGACATGCTGATGTTAACCAGGTTAAATGTGAAGACCACAGCATATGAGGTTTCTGAGATTTCTGTTTAGAGAGAAATGCTACTTTTTAGATTCGCCAAATGTTTCTTCAGTATATAACACTTTTACTCATTCTCATTACTTTTTTTTTTTAATGTAAAAATCATGACACTTACTTTCATAGGTAAAATTCACAACCTTCAATGATTCTCTGAGCTGTGACTCTCTGGATTTCAGGAGATTAGTGATAACACTGAGGACCTGAGATTCACTGAGTACTGGAAATGAGGAGTTGAATAGCAGTTTGCTTGCCACCACTGCTGTTGTTTGAATTGATGCAATTGTAGCAGCTGAGTTTATAGGAACACTTGTTGTAGCTCCAGACGTACTCATTGGAGTCACACTTGTAATTGCCGAAATACCAGTAGCTGACATTGACAATGGGATAGTGGTTTCTTGAGTTGCAATTATTATGGTTGGTGCAGTGGTTGCTAAAGACACAGTTTTTGTGCTTTGAGATACAAATGCAGTTGGAGCTGGATTTTGTGTTTCTGAAAGACTAGTCAGAGTCACTGCATTTGTTGTTGCATTTAGCAAAGATGTGGTTGTTAGAAATGATTTTGTAAATTCTGACAACATTGGTATGGTTGTGGGTGTAACAAATGTTGTTTCTGCAGCAGTTATGTTTTTTGTGAAAAGTGGTATTGTGGTTGGAGATACGGTTGTTGTGCTTGGTGATACAAGAGAAGTTGAAGATATTGAAGGAAGTGTTGAGGTAAGGACACCATTTTCTGTTGCTGGAGGTGCAATTGTAGGTCCTGAGAAAACATGCAAGGAAGTGGGTGCCACATCTGTGGTTGTATAAGCTTTAGTGACTGAGGAGGGTGTTGGAGCAGCACTTATTGTTCTTATCGGTGGACTTGTATTTGCTGAGGAGAAAGGTGTGGATGTGGGGTACAGGTCTGTAATTGTAGAAGCGTCAGTTGTTGAAGTTACTGCTGTTGTTGGTGGTGCAGTATTTGTTGTAGGTTCTGGAAATACAGACATGGTTGTAGGATTCACAGCTGTGGTTGTAGAAGCTTCCTTTGTTGAAGACCGTGCTGTTGTTGCTAGAGCCACATTTTCTGTTGCTGGAGGTGCAGTTGTAGGTTCTGGGAACACAGGCATGGTTGTGGGGTTTATTGCTTTGGTTGTTAAAGTTTCATTTGTTGTTGACAATGGTGTTGTTGGAGCAGCTTTTGCTGTTATTTTGGTTTCTGATGATATCTGAGTGGTTGTAGGGTTCACAGCTTGGGTAGCAGAAGCGTTAGTTGTCAAAGACAATGGAGTTGTTGTTGAAGCAGCATTTTCTGTTGCTGGAGGTGCAGAGAACACAGGCATGGTGGTGGGGTTCCCAGCTGTGGTTGTATAAGCTTCCGTTGTTATTGCTGAAGATGGTGTCTTTGTTGGAGCAGCATTTTCTGTGGTTGTGGGGCTATCAGTTGTGGTTTTATAACCTTCAGTTGTCAAATGTTGTGCTGTTTCAGCATTTGTTGTTGTTGTAGGTGCAGTTGCTGAGGATATAAGAGTGGTTGTGGGGTTCACAGCTTTGGTAGTAGAAGCTTCAGTTGTCGAAGGCCGTGGAGTTGTTGTTGGAGCAACATTTTCTGTCACTGGATGTAGAGAGAATACAGGCATGGTTGTGGGGTTTCTGGCTGCGATTGTTGAAGCTTCAGTTGTTGAAGATTGTGCAGTTGCAGTTGGTGAAGATATGATTGTGGTTGTGGGGGTCACAGCTGTGGTTGTATTAGCTTCACTTTTAATTGTTGACAAGGGTGTCTCTGTTGGAGCAGCATTTTCTGTTGCTGTAGGTACTGAGAATACAGGCGTTATTGTGGGATTCACTGCTGTGGTGGTTGTAGCTTTATTTGTTGTTGACAATGGTGTTGTTGGAGAAGCTGTTGTTTTAGATTCTGAAGAAATAAGGGTGGTTGTGGGGTTCACAGCTGTGGTTGTATAACCTTCAGTGGTCAAAGATTGTGCTGTAGCAGCATTTGTTGTGGTTGTAGGTGCAGTTGCTGAGGATATAAGAGTGGTTGTGGGGTTCACAGCTTTGGTAGTAGAAGCTTCAGTTGTCGAAGGCCGTGGAGTTGTTGTTGGAGCAACATTTTCTGTCACTGGATGTAGAGAGAATACAGGCATGGTTGTGGGGTTTCTGGCTGCGATTGTTGAAGCTTCAGTTGTTGAAGATTGTGCAGTTGCAGTTGGAGAAGATATGATTGTGGTTGTGGGGGTCACAGCTGTGGTTGTATAAGCTTCACTTTTAATTGTTGACAAGGGTGTCTCTGTTGGAGCAGCATTTTCTGTTGCTGCAGGTACTGAGAATACAGGCGTTATTGTGGGATTCACTGCTGTGGTGGTTGTAGCTTTATTTGTTGTTGACAATGGTGTTGTTGGAGAAGTTGTTGTTTTAGATTCTGAAGAAATAAGAGTGGTTGTGGGGTTCACAGCTGTGGTTGTATAACCTTCAGTGGTCAAAGATTGTGCTGTAGCAGCATTTGTTGTGGTTGTAGGTGCAGTTGCTGAGGATATAAGAGTGGTTGTGGGGTTCACAGCTTTGGTAGTAGAAGCTTCAGTTGTCGAAGGCCGTGGAGTTGTTGTTGGAGCAACATTTTCTGTCACTGGATGTAGAGAGAATACAGGCATGGTTGTGGGGTTTCTGGCTGCGATTGTTGAAGCTTCAGTTGTTGAAGATTGTGCAGTCGCAGTTGGTGAAGATATGATTGTGGTTGTGGGGGTCACAGCTGTGGTTGTATAAGCTTCACTTTTAATTGTTGACAAGGGTGTCTCTGTTGGAGCAGCATTTTCTGTTGCTGTAGGTACTGAGAATACAGGCGTTATTGTGGGATTCACTGCTGTGGTGGTTGTAGCTTTATTTGTTGTTGACAATGATGTTGTTGGAGAAGCTGTTGTTTTAGATTCTGAAGAAATAAGAGTGGTTGTGGGGTTCACAGCAGTGGTTGTATAACCTTCAGTGGTCAAAGATTGTGCTGTAGCAGCATTTGTTGTTGTTGTAGGTGCAGTTGCTGATGATATAAGAGTTTTTGTGGGGTTCACAGCTTTGGTAGTAGAAGCTTCAGTTTTGTTGAAGACAGTGGAATTGTTGTTGTTGAGCAGACATTTCTTTTGATGTAGGTAGAGAGAATACAGGCATAGTTGTGGGGTTTCTGGCTGCGATGGTTGAAGCTTCATTTGTTGTTGAAAATGTTGATTGTTTGAGCAGTATTTTGCAGTTTGTAGTTTCTAAGGATTAAGAGTATGTGTGGGGTCACAGCTGTGGTTGTATAACCTTCAGTGGTTGAGACAATGGTGTTGGAGCAGCAGTGTTGTTGTAGGTCTAGGAATACAGGCAGATTACTGCTGGATATAAGAGTGGTTGTGGGGGACACAGCTGTAGAAGCTTCATTTGTTGAAGACAGTGCAACTTCATCTGGTTTTGCTGTAGATGGCAGAGATTGTGCTACAGGCATGGTTGTGGGTTGTTCAGATTTGCTGTTATTGAAAGTGGTTGTGGGGTTCACAGCTTGGTAGTTAAAGATGTCGAAGGTTACTTCAGTTGTTAAAGATGGTGTTGTTGTTGGTGTTGTTGTTGAAGCAGCATCTGTTGCTGCTGGATATGGTGTGGTTGTTGGAAGCTTCAGTTTCTGTTGATGGTGCTGTTGTTGTTGTACTTGGTGAGGAAATGAGAGTGGTTGTGGGGGTCACATCTGTGGTTGTGTAAGCTTCCTTTTAATTGTTGACAGGCTGTTGTTGTTGGAGCAGCATTTTGTTGCAGTTGAAAGTGCAGTTGTACAGTGAGTATATAAGTGTGGTTGTGGGGATCACATCTATGGTTGTGGAAGCTTCATTTTTCTGTTTGACAATGCTGTTGTTGTTGAAGCAGCATTTTGTTGCTTTGAAAGTTCTGTTGTACTTGGTGAGGATATAAGAGTTGTTGTGGGGGTCACCTCAGTGGTTGAGGAAGCTTCAGTTTCTGTAGATGGTGCTGTAGCAGCATTTGTTGAAGCAAGATTTGTTGTTGTTGGTGAGGATATGAGAGTGGTTGTGGGAGTCACAGCTGTGGTTGTGTAAGTTTCAACTACTGTTGTTGAAGACAGTGTCTCTGTTGGAGCAGCATTTTCTTTTGATGACTGTATTGAGAATACAGGCATAGTTGTGGGATTCACTGCTGTGGTGGTTAAAGCTTCATTTGTTGTTGAAAATGTTGTTGTTTGAGCAGTATTTGCCGTGGTTGTAGTTTCTAAGAATATAACAGTGGTTGTGGAGGTCACAGCTGTGGTTGTATAACCTTCAGTGGTTGAGGATGGTGTTGAAGCAGCAGTTGTTCTAGGAGCAGTTATTGAGGATATAAGAGTGTTTGTGGGGGACACAGCTGTAGAAGCTTCAGTTGTCGAAAACAGTGCAACTTCATCTGTTGCTGTAGATGCAAAGAATACAGGCATGGTTGTGGGGTTCAGATCTGCAGTTGTTGAAACTTCAGTTGTTAAAGATGGTGCTGTTGTTGTTGTTGAAGCAGCATTTGTTACTGTTGAAGGTGCAGTTGTACTTGGTGAAGACATGAGTGTGGTTGTGGAAGCCTCAGTTTCTGTAGATGGTGCTGTTGTTGTTGTTGAAGCAGCATTTGTTAGTTGTTGAAGAGCATTTGTTGCTGTTGATGGGGCAGTTCTGTAGTTGTGGGAGCTTGAGAGTGGGTTGTGGGGGTGCATGTATGTTGTTGTGTAAGCTTCAGTTTCTGCTGATGGTGCTGTTGATGTTGTACTTGGTGAGGATATGAGAGTGGTTGTGGGGGTCACCTCTATGGTTGTGGAAGCTTCAGTTTCTGTTGATGGTGCTGTTGTTGTTGTTGAAGCAGCATTTGTTGCTGGTGATGGTGCAGTTGTACTTTGTGAGGATATGAGAGTGATTGTGGGGATCACATCTACGGTTGTGGAAGCTTCCGTTTCTGTTGATGGTGCTGCTGTTGTTGAAGCAGCATTTGTTTCTGTTGAAGATGCAGTTGTACTTAGTGAGGACATAAGTGTGGTTGTGGGGATCACATCTATGGTTGTGGAAGCTTTAGTTTCTGTTGATGGTGCTGTAGTTGTTGTACTTAGTGAGGATATCAGAGTGGTTGTGGGGGTCACCTCTATGGTTGTGGAAGCTTCAGTTTCTGTTGACAGTGCTGTTGTTGTTGTTGGAGCAGCATTTGTTTCTGTTGAAGATGCAGTTGTACTTAGTGAGGACATAAGTGTGGTTGTGGGGATCACATCTATGGTTGTGGAAGCCTCCGTTTCTGTTGATGGTGCTGTTGTTGTTTTAGTGAGCCTATCAGAGTGCTGTTGGGGGTGCAGTTCTACTGGTTGAGGATATAAGTGTAGTTTCTGCTGATGGTGCTGTTGTTGTTGAAACAGCATTTGTTGTTCTTGATGGTGCAGTTGTACTTTGTGAGGATATGAGAGAGGTTGTGGGGGTCACATGTATGGTTGTGTAAGCTTCAGTTTCTGCTGATGGTGCTGTTGTTGTACTTCGTGATGATATGAGAGTGGTTGTGGGGGTCACCTCTGTAGTTGTGGAAGCTTCAGTTTCTGTTGATGGTGCTGTTTGTTGTTGTTTGAGCTGCATTTGTTGCTGTTGAAGATGCAGTTGTACTTGGTGAGGACATGAGAGTGGTTGTGGGGGTCACACATCTATGGTTGTGGAAGCTTTAGTTTCTGTTGATGGTGCTGTAGTTGTTGTAATTGGTGATGTTATAGTGGTTGTTGTGGTGGTCTCCTCTATGGTTGTGGAAGCCTCACATCTATGGTTGTGGAAGTGTTATTGAAGTAGCATTTGTTGCTGTTGAAGGTGCAGTTGTACTTGGTGAGTATGTACGTGTGGTTGTGGGGATCACATCTATGGTTGTGGAAGCCTCAGTTTCTGTTGATGTTGCTGTTGTTGTTGTACTTGGTGAGGATATGAGAGTGGTTGTGGGGGTCACCTCTATGGTTGTGGAAGCTTCAGTTTCTGTTGATGGTGCTGTTGTTGTTGTACTTGGTGAGGATATGAGAGTGGTTGTGGTGGTCACCTCTATGGTTGTGTGGAGGTTCAGTTTCTGTTGACAGTGCTGTTGTTGTTGAAGCAGCATTTGTTGTTCTGATGAAGGTGCAGTTGTACTTGGTGAGGATATAAGTGTGGTTGTGGGGATCACATCTATGGTTGTGGAAGCCTCAGTTTCTGTTGATGGTGCTGTTGTTGTTGTACTTGGTGAGGAAATGAGAGTGGTTGTGGTGGTCACCTCTATGGTTGTGGAAGCTTCATTTTCTGTTGATGGTGCTGATGGTGAAGCTGCATTTGTTGCTGTTGATGGTGCAGTTTCACTTGGTGAGGATATGTGAGTGGTTGTGGGGGTCACATCTATGGTTGTGGAAGTTTCAGTTTCTGTTGATGGTGCTAGTTGTTTTATTGAAGAAATGATTTGTTGTTGTGGTGGTCAGTTGTTCTTGTTGAGGAAGCGTGTGGTTTCTGTTGATCACATCTATTGTTGTTGAAGCTCAGCATTCTGTTGCTGTTGATGGTCAGTTTCTGTTGATGGTGCTGATGAGAGTGGTTGTGGTGGTCACCTCTATGGTTGTGGAAGCTTCAGTTTCTGTTGATCGTGCTGTTGTTGTTGTACTTGGTGAGGAAATGAGAGTGGTTGTGGGGGTCACATCTGTGGTTGTGGAAGCTTCCGTTTCTGTTGATGGTGCTGTTGTTGTTGAAGCAGCATTTGTTGTTTTTGATGGTGCAGTTGTACTTGGTGAGGATGTGAGGTGGTTGTGGGGGGTCAGATCTATTGTTGTGGAAGCCTCAGTTTCTGATGATTGTGCTGTTGTTGTATTTAGTGAGGATATCAGAGTGGTTGTTGGTGTCACCTCTGTAGTTGTGGAAGCTTCAGTTTCTGTTGATGGCTCTGTTGTTGTTGAACTTGGTAAGGATATAAGAGTGGTTGTGGGGATCTCATCTATGGTTGTGGATGCTCCAGTTTCTGTTGATGGTACTGTTGTTGTTGAAGCAGCATTTGTTGCTGTTGGTTGTTGCAGCTGTACTTGGTGAAGATATGAGAGTGGTTGTGGGGATCACATCTATGGTTGTGGAAGCCTCAGTTTCTGTTGATGGTGTTTGAAGTAGTTGTTTTTGTTGATGGTGAAGAAAGGATATGAGAGAGGTTGTGGGGGTCACATGTATGGTTGTGGAAGCTTCAGTTTCTGCTGATGGTGCTGTTGTTGTTGCACTTGGTGAGGATATGAGAGTGGTTGTGGGGGTCAGCTCTATAGTTGTGGAAGCTTCAGTTTCTGTTGATGGTGCTGTTGTTGTTGAAGCAGCATTTGTTGCTTTCGAAGGTGCAGTTGTACTTGGTGAGGATATGAGAGTGGTTGTCACATCTATGGTTGTGGAAGCCTCAGTTTGTGTTGATTGTGCTGTTGTTGTTGAAGCAGCATTTGTTGTTGTTGATGGTGCAGTTGATGATATGAGAGTGGTTGTGGGGGTCACATCTCTTGTTGTGGAAGCCTCAGTTTCTGTTGATGTGCTGTTGTTGTTGAAGCAGCATCTTGCTGTTGATGGTGCAGTTGTACTTGGTGAGGATATGGGAGTGGTTGTGGGGGTCACCTCTATAGTTGTGGAAGCTTCAGTTTCTGTTGATGGCTCTGTTGTTGTTGAACTTGGTGAGGATATAAGAGTGGTTGTGGGGATCACATCTATGGTTGTGGAAGCCTCAGTTTTTTAATTACTGGTGCTGTTGAAGTTGTTGTTGCTGGTGAGGAGGTGCAGAGTGGTTGTGGTAGGATATGAGAGTGGTTGTGGAAGGTCACATCTATGGTTGTGGAAGCCTCAGTTTCTGAAGCAGATTTGTGCTGATGGTTTGTATTTAGTGAGGATATGAGAGTGGTTGTGGGGGTCACCTCTATAGTTGTGGAAACTTCAGTTTCTGTTGATGGTGCTGTTGTTGTTGATGTACTTCGTGATGATATGCAGTTTTGTACTTGGAGTGGTTGTGGGGGTCACCTCTGTAGTTGTGGAAGCTTCAGTTTCTGTTGATGGTGCTGTTGTTGTTGAAGCAGCATTTGTTGCTGTTGATGGTGCAGTTGTACTTGGTGAGGATATGAGAGTGGTTGGGGGGGGTAACATCTATGGTTGTGGAAGCTTCAGTTTCTGTTGATGGTCTGTTGTTGTTGTATTTGGTGAGGATATAAGAGTGGTTGTGGGGGTCACATCTATGGTTGTGGAAACTTCAGTTTTGACGGTGCTGTGTTGTTGAGCATTTGTTGTGCTGATGCTGTTGTTGAAGGCAGCAGCATTTGGGGTTCACCTCTGTTTGGTTGAGGAAACTTCAGTTTCTGTTGATGGTGCTGCTGTACTTGGTGAAGATATGAGAGTGGTTGTGGGGATCACATCTATGGTTGTGGAAGCTTCAGTTTCTGTTGTGTGCTGTTGTTGTTGAAGCAGCATTTGTTTTGGTTGTACTTGGTGAGGATATGAGAGTGGTTGTGGGGGTCACCTCTATGGTTGTGGAAGCTTCAGTTTCTGTTGATGGTGCTGTTGTTGTTGAAGCAGCATTTTGTTGCTGTTGAAGGTGCTGTTGAACTTGGTGAGGATATAAGAGTGGTTGTGGGGATCACATCTATGGTTGTGGAAGCCTCAGTTTCTGTTGATGGTCCTGTTGTTGTTGTTGTAGCAGCATTTGCTGTTGAAGGTGCAGTTGTACTTGGTGAGGATCTAAGAGTGGTTGTGGGGATCACATCTATGGTTGTGGAAGTTTCCGTTTCTGTTGATGGTGCTGTTGTTATTGAAGTAGCATTTGTTGCTGTTGAAGGTGCAGTTGTACTTGGTGAGGACATAAGTGTGGCTGTGGGGATCACCTCTATAGTTGTGGAAGCTTCAGTTTCTGTTGATGGTGCTGTTGTTGTTGAAGCAGCATCTGTTGCTGTTGATGGTGCAGTTGTACTTGGTGAGGATATGGGAGTGGTTGTGGGGGTCACCTCTATAGTTGTGGAAGCTTCAGTTTCTGTTGATAGTGCTGTTCATTTGTTGCTTTCGAAGGTGCAGTTGTACTTGGTGAGGATATGAGAGTGGTTGTCACATCTATGGTTGTGTGATGTTGTTTTTGTGTTGGTTTTTGTTTTTTTTTTTGATGAGATTTTGCTTGGGGAGGATATGAGTGGTTGTGGGGGTTCACCTCTATGGTTGTGGAAGGTTCCGTTTCTGTTGATGGTCCTGTGTTGTTTGTTGAAGCAGCATTTGTTGCTGTTGAAGGTTGCAGTGTGTACTTGGTGAGGATATGAGTGTTGTTGTGGGGGTCACCTCTATGGTTTGTGGAAGCCTCAGTTTCTGTTGATGGTGCTGTTGTTGTTGAAGCAGCAGGTTGAAGGTGCAGTTTGTACTTGGTGAGGAGTGTTGTTGTGGGGGTCACCTCTATGGTTGTGGAAGCTTCAGTTTCTGTTGATGGTGCTGTTGTTGTTGAAGCAGCATTTGTTGTTGATTGTGCAGTTTTACTTGGTGAGGATATGAGTGTGGTTTGTGGGGCTTCACCTCTATGGTTGTGGAAGCTTCCATGTTCTGTTGAGGTGTAGCTGTTGTTGATGTTGATGATGCAGCAGCATTTGTTGTTTTTGATGGTGCAGTTGTACTTGGTGAGGATATGAGAGTAGTTGTGGGGATCACAATATATGGTTGTGGAAACCTCAGTTTCTGTTGTTGGTGCTGTTGTTGTTGTAGCAGAGTCGTTTTGTTACCTCTATAGTGGTGGCTTGCAGTTTCTGTTGTGTGCTGTTGGTGAGGATATGAGAGTGGATTGTGGGGATCACATCTATGGTTGTGGAAGCCTCAGTTTGTGTTGATTGTGCTGTTGTTGTTGAAGCAGCATTTGTTGTTTTTGATGGTGCAGTTGTACTTGGTGAGGATATGAGAGTAGTTGTGGGGATTACATCTATTGCTGTGGAAGCTTCAGTTTCTGTTGATGGTGCTGTGTACTTGTTGAAGCAGCATTTGTTGCTGTTGATGGTTGTGGAAGCAGTTTTGTAGTTGTACTTGGTGAGGATATGAGAGTGTGGCTGTGGGGATCACCTCCATCTGTTGTGGAAGCAGGAGCATTTGTTGCTGCTGTGAAGGTGCAGTTTTACTTGGTTGAGTGGTGCTGGGGATCACATGTTGTTGAAGCAGCAGTTTCTGTTGTTGTTGATGGTTGCTGTTGTACTTGGTGAGGAAATGAGAGTGGTTGTGGTGGTCACCTCTATGGTTGTGGAAGCTTCAGTTTCTGTTGATCGTGCTGTTGTTGTGCATTTTTTGGTGAGGATATGAGAGTGGGTTGTGGGGGTCACCTCTTTGGTTGTGGAAAGCTTCAGTTTCCATTGACGGTGCTGTTGTTGTTGAAGCAGCATTTGTTGTTGTTGATGCTGCAATTGTACTTGGGGAGGATATGAGAGAGGATGTGGGGGTCACCTCTTTGGTTGAGGAAACTTCAGTTTCTGTTGGCGTGCTGTTGTACTTGGTGAGGATATGAGAGTGGTTGTGGGGGTCACCTCTATGGTTGTGGAAGCTTCCGTTTCTGTTGATGGTGCTGTTGTTGATGAAGCAGCATTTGTTGCTGTTGAAGGTGCAGTTGTACTTGGTGAGGATATAAGTGTGGTTGTGGGGATCACATCTCTGGTTGTGGAAACCTCAGTTTCTGTTGATGGGGCTGTTGTACTTGGTAAGGATATGAGAGTGGTTGTGGTAGTCACCTCTATGGTTGTGGAAGCTTCCGTTTCTGTTGATGGTGCTGTTGTTGATGAAGCAGGAGCATTTGTTGTTGATTGTGCAGTTGTACTTGGTGAGGATATGAGAGTGGTATTGGGGGTCACCTCTATGGTTGTGGAAGCTTCCGTTTCTGTTGATGGTGCTGTTGTTGATGAAAAGCAGCAGCATTTGTTTGCTGTTGAAGGTGCAGTTGTCTTGGTGAGGATATAATTGTGGTTGTGGGGATCACATATATGGTTGTGGAAGCTTCAGTTTCTATTGATGGTGCTGTTGTTGTTGAAGCAGCATTTGTTGTTGATGGTGCAGTTGTGCTTGGTGAGGATATGAGAATGGTTGTGGGGGTCACCTCTATGGTTGTGGATGCTCCAGTTTCTGTTGATGGTACTGTTGTTGTTGAAGCAGCATTTGTTGCTTTCGAAGGTGCAGTTGTACTTGGTGAGGATATGAGAGTGGTTGGTCACATCTATGGTTGCTGAAGCTTCCGTTTCTTTTGATGGTGCTGTTGTTGTTGAAGCAGCATTTGTTGCAGTTGAAAGTGCAGTTGTACTTGGTGAGTATATAAGTGTGGCTGTGGGGATCACCTCTATAGTTGTGGAAACTTCAGTTTCTGTTGATGGTGCTGTTGTTGTTGAAGCAGCATTTGTTGTTGATGGTGCAGTTTCACTTGGTGAGGATATGTGAGTGGTTGTGGGGGTCACATCTATTGTTGTGGAAGCCTCAGTTTCTGATGATTGTGCTGTTGTTGTATTTAGTGAGGATATCAGAGTGGTTGTTGGTGTCACCTCTATGGTTGTGGAAACTTCAGTTTCCGTTGACGGTGCTGTTGTTGTTGAAGCAGCATTTGTTGTTGTTGATGCTGCAGTTGTACTTGGTGAGGATATGAGAGAGGATGTGGGGGTCACCTCTTTGGTTGTGGAAACTTCAGTTTCTGTTGATGGTGCTGCTGTACTTGGTGAAGATATGAGAGTGGTTGTGGGGATCACATCTATGGTTGTGGAAGCCTCAGTTTCTGTTGATGGTGCTGTTGTTGTTGAAGCAGCATTTGTTGTTTTTGATGGTGCAGTTGTACTTAGTGAGGATATAAGTGTGGTTGTGGGGGTCACATCTATGGTTGTGGAAGCCTCAGTTTCTGTTGATGGGGCTGTTGTACTTGGTAAGGATATGAGAGTGGTTGTGGGGGTCAGCTCTATAGTTGTGGAAGCTTCAGTTTCTGTTGATGCTGCTGTTGTTCTTGAAGAAGCATTTGTTGTTGATGGTGCAGTTGTACTTGGTGAGGATATGAGAGTGGTTGTGGTAGTCACCTCTATGGTTGTGGAAGCTTCCGTTTCTGTTGATGGTGCTGTTGTTGATGAAGCAGGAGCATTTGTTGCTGTTGAAGGTGCAGTTTTACTTGGTGAGGATATAATTGTGGTTGTGGGGGATCACATATATGGTTGTGGAAGCTTCAGTTTCTATTGATGGTGCTGTTGTTGTTGAAGCAGCATTTGTTGTTGATGGTGCAGTTGTGCTTGGTGAGGATATGAGAATGGTTGTGGGGGTCACCTCTATGGTTGTGGAAGCTTCCGTTTCTGTTGATGGTGCTGTTGTTGTTGAAGCAGCATTTGTTGCTGTTGAAGGTGCAGTTGTACTTGGTAAGGATATGAGAGTGGTTGTGGGGGGTCACCTCTACGGTTGTGGAAGCTTCCGTTTCTGTTGATGGTGCTGCTGTTGTTGAAGCAGCCTTTGTTGCTGTTGATGGTGCAGTTGTACTTGGTGAGGATATAAGTGTGGTTATGGGGATCACCTCCATAGTTGTGGAAGCTTCAGTTTCTGTTGATGGTGCTGTTGTTGTTGAAGCAGCATTTGTTGTTGATGGTGCAGTTGTACTTGGTGAGGATATGAGAGTGGTTGTGGGGGTAACATCTATGGTTGTGGAAGCCTCAGTTTCTGTTGATGGTGCTGTTGTTGTATTTAGTGAGGATATCAGAGTGGTTGTGGGGGTCACCTCTATGGTTGTGGAAACATCAGTTTCTGCTGATGGTGCTGTTGTTGTTGAAACAGCATTTGTTGTTCTTGATGGTGCAGTTGTACTTGGTGAGGATATGAGAGAGGATGTGGGGGTCACCTCTTTGGTTGAGGAAACTTCAGTTTCTGTTGATGGTGCTGTTGTACTTGGTGAGGATATGAGAGTGGTTGTGGGGGTCACCTCTATGGTTGTGGAAGCTTCAGTTTCTGTTGATGGTGCTGTTGTTGTTGAAGCAGCCTTTGTTGCTGTTGATGGTGCAGTTGTACTTGGTGAGGATATAAGTGTGGTTATGGGGATCACATCTATGGTTGTGGAAGCCTCAGTTTCTGTTGATGGGGCTGTTGTACTTGGTGAGGATATGAGAGTGGTTGTGGTAGTCACCTCTTTGGTTGTGGAAGCTTCAGTTTCTATTGATGGTGCTGTTGTTGTTGAAGCAGCATTTGTTGTTGATGGTGCAGTTGTGCTTGGTGAGGATATGAGAGTGGTATTGGGGGGTCACCTCTATGGTTGTGGAAGCTTCCGTTTCTGTTGATGGTGCTGTTGTTGATGAAGCAGGAGCATTTGTTGCTGTTGAAGGTGCAGTTTTACTTGGTGAGGATATAAGTGTGGTTGTGGGGATCACATCTATGGGTTGTGGAAGCCTCGGTTTCTGTTGTTGGTGCTGTTGTTGTTGTAGCAGCATTTGTTGCTTGTGTGAAGGGTGCAGGTTGTACTTGGTGAGGATATAAGTGTGGCTGTGGGGATCACCTCCATAGTTGTGGAAGCTTCAGTTTCTGTTGATGGTGCTGTTGTTGTTGAGCAGCATTTTGTTGTTGATTGTGCAGTTGTACTTGGTGAGGATATGAGAGTGGTTGTGGGTGGTGACATCTATGGTTGCTGAAGCTTCCGTTTCTGTGTTGATGGTGCTGTTGTTGTTGAAGCAGCATTTGTTGCTGTTGAAGGTGCAGTTGTACTTGGTGAGGATATAAGTGTGGCTGTGGGGATCACCTCCATAGTTGTGGAAGCTTCAGTTTCTGTTGATGGTGCTGTTGTTGTTGAAGAAGCATTTGTTGTTGATGGTGCAGTTGTACTTGGTGAGGATATGAGAGTGGTTGTGGGGTGGTGCATCTATGGTTTGTGGAAGCCTCAGTTTCTGTTGATGGTGCTGTTGTTGTATTTAGTGAGGATACCAGAGTGGTTGTGGGGGTCACCTCTATGGTTGTGGAAACTTCAGTTTCCGTTGACGGTGCTGTTGTTGTTGAAGCAGAAATTTGTTGTTGTTGATGCTGCAGTTGTACTTGGTGAGGATATGAGAGAGGATGTGGGGGTCACCTCTTTGGTTGTGGAAACTTCAGTTTCTGTTGATGGTGCTGTTGTACTTGGTGAAGATATGAGAGTGGTTGTGGGGGTCACCTCTATGGTTGTGGTAGCTTCCGTTTCTGTTGATGGTGCTGTTGTTGTTGAAGCAGCATTGTTGTGTGTTGATGGTGCAGTTGTACTTGGTGAGGATATAAGTGTTGTTGTGGGGATCACTTTCTATGGTTGTGGAAGCCTCAGTTTCTGTTGATGGTGCTGTTGTACTTGGTAAGGATATGAGAGTGGTTGTGGTAGTCACCTCTATGGTTGTGGAAGCTTCAGTTTCTGTTGATGGTGCTGTTGTTGTTGAAGCAGCATTTGTTGTTGATTGTGCAGTTGTACTTGGTGAGGATATGAGAGTGGTATTGGGGGTCACCTCTATGGTTGTGGAAGCCTCAGTTTCTGTTGATGGTCCTGTTGTTGATGAAGCAGGAGCATTTGTTGCTGTTGAAGGTGCAGTTTTACTTGGTGAGGATATAAGTGTGGTTTTGGGGGTCACCTCTATGGTTGTGGAAGCCTCAGTTTCTGTTGATGGTCCTGTTGTTGTTGTTGTAGCAGCATTTGTTGTTGATGGTGCAGTTGTGCTTGGTGAGGATATGAGAGTGGTTGTGGGGGTCACCTCTATGGTTGTGGAAGCCTCAGTTTCTGTTGATGGTGCTGTTGTTGTTGAAGCAGCATTTGTTGCTGTTGAAGGTGCAGTTGTACTTGGTGAGGACATAAGTGTGGCTGTGGGGATCACCTCTATAGTTGTGGAAGCTTCAGTTTCTGTTGATGGTGCTGTTGTTGTTGAAGCAGCATTTGTTGTTGATGGTGCAGTTGTACTTGGTGAGGAAATGAGAGTGGTTGTGGAAGCTTCAGTTTCTGTTGATGGTGTTGTTGTTGTTGCATTGTTGGTGAGGATATGAGAGTGGTTGTGGGGATAACCTCTATAGTTGTAGAAGCTTCAGTTCTGTTGATGATGCTGTTGTTGTTGTTGAGCATCATTTGTTGTTGTTGGTGCAGTTGTACTCGGTGAGGATATGAGAGTGGTTGTGGGGGTGACATCTATGGTTGTGGAAACTTCAGTTTCTGTTGATGGTGCTGTTGTTGTTGTACTTCGTGAGGATATGAGAGTCGTTGTGGGAATTACCTCTATAGTGGTGGAAGCTTCAGTTTCTGTTGATGGTGCTGTTGTTGTTGTACTTGGTAAGGATATAAGTGTGGTTGTTTGCGATCACATCTATGGTTGTGGAAGCTTCAGTTTCTGTTGACGGTGCTGTTGTTGTTGAAGCAGCATTTGTTGTTGTTGATGCTGCAGTTTGTACTTGGGGAGGATATGAGAGAGGATGGGGGGGTCACCTCTTTGGTTGAGGAAACTTCAGTTTCTGTTGATGGTGCTGTTGTACTTGGTGAGGATATGAGAGTGGTTGGGGGTCACCATATCTATGGTTGTGGAAGCTTCAGTTTCTGTAGATGGTGCTGTTGTTGTTGTACTTCGTGATGATATGAGAGTCGTTGTGGGAATTACCTCTATAGTTGTGGAAACTTCAGTTTCTGTTGATGGTGCTGTTGTTGACTTGGTGAAGATATGAGAGTGGTGTTGGGGTCACATCTATGGTTGTGGAAGTTTCCGTTTCTGTTGATGGTGCTGTTGTTGTTGCACTTGGTGAGGATATGAGAAGTGGTTGTGGGGATCACCTCTATAGTTGTAGAAGCTTCAGTTTTCTGTTGATGATGCTTTGTTGTGTTGAAGCAGCATTTGTTGTTGATGGTGCAGTTTTACTTGGTGAGGATATGAGTGTGGCTGTGGGGATCACCTCTATAGTTGTGGAAGCTTCAGTTTCTGTTGATGGTGCTGTTGTTGTTGAAGCAGCATTTGTTGTTGATGGTGCAGTTGTACTTGGTGAGGAAATGAGAGTGGTTGTGGAAGCTTCAGTTTCTGTTAATGGTGCTGTTGTTGTTGCACTTGGTGAGGATATGAGAGTGGTTGTGGGGATAACCTCTATAGGTGTAGAAGCTTCAGTTTCTGTTGATGATGCTGTTGTTGTTGAAGCAGCATTTGTTGTTGTTGGTGCAGTTGTACTCGGTGAGGATATGAGAGTGGTTGTGGGGGTGACATCTATGGTTGTGGAAACTTCAGTTTCTGTTGATGGTGCTGTTGTTGTTGCACTTGCGTGAGGATATGAGAGTCGTTGTGGGGATTACAATTAATAGTGGTGGAAGCTTCAGTTTCTGTTGATGGTGCTGTTGTTGTTGTACTTGGTAAGGATATAAGTGTGATTGTGGGGATCACATCTATGGTTGTGGAAGCTTCAGTTTCCGTTGACGGTGCTGTTGTTGTTGAAGCAGCATTTGTTGTTGTTGATGCTGCAGTGTACTTGGTGAGGATATGATGAGTGGGAATGTGGGGGTCACCTCTTTGGTTGTGGAAAATTTCAGTTTCTGTTGATGGTGCTGTTGTACTTAGTGAAGATATGAGAGTGGTTGTGGGGATCACTTCTATTCAGGTGTAGAAGCTTCAGTTTCTGTTGATGATGCTGTTGTTGTTGAATCAGCATTTGTTGTTGATTGTGTGCAGTTGTACTTTGTGAGGATATGAGAGAGGTTGTGGGGGTCACATGTATGGTTGTGTAAGCTTCAGTTTCTGCTGATGGTGCTGTTGATGTTGTACTTGGTGAGGATATGAGAGTGGTTGTGGGGATTACCTCTATAGGTTGTGGAAGCTTCAGTTTCTGTTGATGGTGCTGTGTTGTTGTTGTACTTGTGTAAGGATATAAGTGTGGTTGTGGTGGTCACCTCTTTGGTTGTGGAAGCTTCAGTTTCCATTGACGGTGCTGTTGTTGTTGAAGCAGCATTTGTTGTTGTTGATGCTGCAATTGTACTTGGGGAGGATATGAGAGAGGATGTGGGGGTCACCTCTTTGTTGTGGAAACCTCAGTTTCTGTTGATGGGGCTGTTGTACTTGGTGAGGATATGAGAGTAGTTGTGGGGATTACATCTATTGCTGTGGAAGCTTCAGTTTCTGTTGATGGTGCTGTTGTTGTTGAAGCAGCATTTGTTACTGTTGAAAGTGTAGTTGTACTTGGTGAGGATATAAGTGTGGTTGTGGGGGTCACCTCTATGGTTGTGGAAGCGTTGGTTTCTGATGATGGTGCTATTGTTGTACTTGGTGAGGATATATGTGTGGTTGTGGGAATGACATCTATGGTTGTGGAAGCTTCAGTTTCTGTTGATGGTGCTGTTGTTGTTAAAGCAGCATTTGTTGCTGTTGATGGTGCATTTGTACTTGGTGAGAATATGAGAGTGGTTGTGGGGATCACATCTGTGGTTGTGAAAGCTCCAGTTTCTGTTGTCATTGAAAATGACATTGCTGTTTGACCTGTAGCTGTTGCTGAAGATACATTTTCTGTAGGAGCCTCAGTTGTAGATGCAATTGATATTGAATCAGTAGTTGTTGGAGATGTAGTTGTGAAAGTCGCAGCTATGCATGTATTTTGTTTGAGGGTCATAGCTGTGGTAAGAGATGCTTTAGTTCTTATTATACAAACTTCACTGGCTGTTGAAATTGGTGTTGTTGGTGTTATGGAGGTTGTACCTCCACAAACAATGCACCATACATATACTGTCAAGAAAAAAAAAAAAAAAGAAAAAAAAATCATTTAATTGCTGTATTAACTTTTGACCATTTGAAATTTAAATTACACTATTATCAAATTCCATGAACATTTTAATAGCATTTGATTACGTCACATTTTTATTTAACAATTTCTCAACACAAAATATCCAGATTAAGAGTATACGTACATATGGTGAGGAATACGGTCCATCTGGCCTCATATTTTGAAATGAAACACCACCTAAAATAGAAGATAAACAATTTATATTTTGTCTTTAATAAATTACAAAACATTCATGTATTCATGCTACTGAATGCAACTTCTAATTCACTGTGTTTATTAAACAAAATCTGTAATTGTATTTAAGGAGTATAATTATATGAAGAAGCACTGTAAGTCAAGACAAAGCTCTCAGCCAGGCCAGTTTACATTATATGTTAGGGACCAGTTGGACTCTGCATTCAAGATATATACATTTCTATCAGCTTGCATTCCCTGGGAATAAAACCCATGCACAGAGTCATTCAAACAAACACTAAACACCATCAAGGTAACACAAGTGAAACTGAAAGAATGCAATAAACATTAATTAAAAAAATTAGATGTAACATACTACCCTAATGTACAAAACTGATGAGAAAAAAAAACTAAGAAACATTATTTAAAAAAAAAAAAAAAAAAAAAAAAAAAAACATCAAACTTGAAATGTAATGCAGGGAATTCTGGGAATCTCAATTTATGGTTATTCACTGTAAATTATATGTTCTTTTTCTCACTTCCAAAAATGGTATACTACTGTAAAATTACATGTATTGTCCAATTCAGTTTTTCACCGTATATAGTATCACATATCATTAACCATTTAACAGGTTTTTACTATAGCATTTTTTTTCAATTTTTTGGAAACTGTAGTCTTTTACCGTTTGTTTTTTTTTAATTTTTTATTTTGTTTTTTATGGATTATGTTAAAGATTTTACCGATTGGAAAATGGTAATATGGTTGTCTGTGAATTGTTTTGTAACTGTCTTTTGGCATGAATTTGCAGTTTTTTCAGCTCTAATCAATGCTCATGAAACATCTGATGTGTATTCATGGTTTTGCTGTGACTACCACATGCTAATTACTGTGAAGTCCACAACATCATAGGGCAGTGGTTCCCAATCCTGTCCTGGAGAGCCCCCAAAACTGCACCTTTTGATGTCTCTCTTATCTGACACACATTTTAGGTCTTGGAGTTTTTACTAATGAACTGATGAGTTCAATCAGGTGTGTTTGATTAGGGAATCATTTAAAATATGCAATGTTGGGGGCAGTGGTTCCCAATCCTGGTCCTGGAGAACTCCCAACAATGGACGTTTTTGATGTCTCTATTATCTAACACACATTTGAGGTCTTGGAGTTTATACTAATGAACTGATGAGTTCAATCAGGTGTGTTTGATTAGGGTGACATTAAAAATATACAGTGTTGGGGATTCTCCAGGACCAGGATTGGGAACCAATGCCATAAGGTATCCTATTTGTCATTTTAGATTTCAAAAGTCTGCTCATGAGCACCCCCTGGTGACTGAATACATAGCCTCAATGCATACTTTTGCCATCTATCCAGTGCACTACCCAACAAATTTATACAGCATTAGGTCACCAATGTATGAATGTGATGTCACCAGTAATTATTAATCATTTCTGATTTAATTATCATCTATTAAAGCTCAAAATGGGTTCGACATAATACCAAATTTAATAACTGGGTTACTTCAATTTGCGAGACGGAATTTTACGTAAATCCAATTGGCCTCATTTTTTTATCTATCTATCTATCTATCTATCTATCTATCTATCTATCTGCCTGTCTATCTGTCTGTCTATCATTCTGTCCATCTCTCTGTTTTTCTACTTTTCAACAAACAAGGCTTTTTCAAGCCAACATTCTTGCTTTTCTAGATGAAAATTACAGATTTTTTTATTTTTTTAATTCAGTTTAATTCTACTTCCTTACTTGGTGCCTCATTTGAAATTTAAGTTTAAGAAATGAATTGTAATTTACATTACATTACATTTACATTTAGTCATTCAGTAGACGCTTTTATCCAAAGCAAACAAATGAGGATGACGGAAGCAATCAAGATCAATAAAAGAGCAATTATATGCAAGTGCTCTAACAAGTCTCAGTTAACTTAATGCAGTACATGTGGCAAAGTTTTTTAAATCATAAATAAAATAAAATAAAATAAAATAAAATAAAATAAAATAAAATAAAATAAAATAAAATAAAATAAAATAAAAAGATAGAATAGGAAAAGAATAGAGCAAGCTATAGTGTTAGAGGCCTTTTTTGCTTTTGGTAATTGTATAATCAATAAAAAAAGAAAACAGATAGAATACAAAAAGATTAGAGAAGCTAGTGTTAGTTTCTTTTTTTTTTTTAAAGAAAACAAGTTGTTAGTAAAAGAATAAAATTAGAATAGAGAGTGCTAGAGTTATAGGGTCAAATAAAGATGGAAGAGATGTGTTTTTAGCCAATTCTTAAAGATGGCTAAGGACTCAGCTGCTCGGATTGAGTTGGGCAGGTCATTCCACCAGAAGGGAACATTTCATTTAAAAGTCTGTGAAAGTGAATTTGTGCCTCTTTGGGATGACACAATAAAGCGACGTTCACTTGCAGAACGCAAGCTTCTAGAGGGCACATAAGTCTGAAGTAATGTATTTAGGTAATGCAGTGCAAATTTTAATTTAGCAATTTAAAAGGCATTCTTAATTAAATTCTTAATTGCTTTAAAGTTAATACAAGTTTACAACAAATCACAAAAGCAGACACAGGGCTATTTTAAACAGATAACATTTTTACATACTATAAATGTTGTTGTATTGAATATTATGTATTATTGAGTGCTATACAGTATTATATGCTGTATGATTTCAATCATTTTAAATGTAATAATTCACCTACCTCCTTCGGCTGTTTAAAGTCATAACCATATAGACCAAACGGTATTGCAAAGCTCTGTGTGATTTGTCTTCTTAGTTCAAATGTAACAGACTGAAAAGAGTAATTTTGTGCGATACTATATCAAAGGTATGTTGACGTGTAGGGTGTGGTAAAAAGTGTAGTTCAGCGACCGAACCCTGTAGTACGCAATACAGAAGCATGATGGTATTATTTCCTATCCACAATGAAGGGTGTAAATACAATGCTGATTACTGCTAACATGAATGTCAAGAATTAATTTTTGTCAGGATAAAAAAAAGGTGTTTTGGTGACAACAATGTGCCTATTTTTATGTAAAATAAAATAAAGCATAAATAAATCAAATGTAAACTAAAACTAGCCTTTTAAAAGGCTTAATGTAATAGATCAGAAATAGAATCAATCTGATTTAATTTACTACATACATTACATATTCAAATCTAATTTAAATTCGCCAATGATCCTTTCATTTAAAAAAAAAAAAGTTTGTTTCAAAAGTTGATCAGTTGTTATTTTAAAAAAGCTGTATTGTCAGTAACATTATAGAATGTAGAGGTAAATACTTTTAATTACAATACATTTATTATTAATATTTTTATTTGATTAGTAAATTCATGGCAAAACTATAACAATTTGGTTCTTGTCTCTTAAATTGTGAAGGTCTTCAGAGATTATTAGAGTATGTTTAACAAGAAAATACTGTTTCAGTTTATCTACATACACATTTTTTTCACGTTTAATTCAATGTGTTACTTGCTGTTTCTTTCTAATTGTTTGTGACATTTACTAGCAATTTCTGAGTGAAAACAGTCTCCACAGCAAATGTTTTGTCACTGTATGCTATCACAGGACCTGGGATCACATCCAACCTCTCTGCCAACTGACAGCCTTCTCTGCACAAATGTATTATCTTGAAATCTCAGAATTGGAAGTAGAGAGGAAGTGACATTTGGTGACATGATATTCATGAAATGTGCAATTAAATCATTATTTTGATCATGATAATATGCTCTCCAGTCAAATTCCTAATTAGGTTAATACATCAAATGTATTGTGTGCACATAGCCTATGTGCTGATACTGAAATAGCTGCACAGAAAGAAAAAAAAACTAAAACTAATCTCAGTATTCTTTCTTATAATAATAGATTTAGGGTGTGAGCCTTAATGTCACAAAATCTCTTTGATGCATGTGGAAGAAAAACGTCTATCACATAAAAATGTGATTGCTCTAATGTTTTATTGTTATACTGGTATAGGGTGTGTCTTGGAATGTTCAGCAACGCACAAACTAACAACAATACACAGCAACTTACGTAGACAAACCTTTTGAGGTTATTCAGAATGAACAATCACTACAATCTTAATTTAGGCTATGCAGCTTTTTCAACAATTCAGCATCATCTGACTTGTAACCCAAAGCCCTGTTCAAGTTTCGGTTTTTACAGCGAGATAACAATTGCCAGTTGAATTACTATTAATTACTTATCTGTAATTTTAATCACATTCTAATCGACCATCTCAGTACATTTCTTATAATAACCATCTATTGTATAAAATGAAAAATAAACCCAGTAGTGTGGATTGATATTTCAGTAAAAGCCAGTGTCAAATATAGAATTGTAGCTTCGCAGTTGTATTTTGATGCATGCTCATGTTCAATACATCCCAAATAACTAATTATTACGTAAATACTTTTTTTGATTGGTAGGCTGTTTGCCGTGACAGCAATGCATAGGCTAAAGGCCAACACACCCATCCCTGTGATGCCTTTTCTCATGCAAATTTTTAATTGAGTTTAATTGACATTACATTACTGACGTCCACAATAACACTTATTTTGTCCCAGGACATATGCCCTGAAAATGAACTGCTTTCGAATAGGAAAGGTTTTTATAAGCTTATGCCGTATCTTTCACATTTTCAAAGTGCTTCAAAATGTAGGCTATAAAGCACAAACAACTATATACTATATTACTTAAGAACATGGGGAAAACCATAAGAAAATGCGTAGCCTAAATTTTATTTGTTAAATGTAGGCAACAGGATAATGCAGCATGAAAATGTACAGTAATTCTTGTGCAATATTTCAATACAACAATCATTTTGTACAATCTAAACATCTAAGCTAGTGTAAACCATTTAGTGTCAATTCATATACTTTTTACTTCTATTTAAGGTGCTCATTCACTTATTTCACTGCTCATTCACTGTTTGTGCATATGCAGACTAATCATTCAGTTCACATGTTTTTACTATTTAATATTCACACTATTCCATTCAACTATTATGGTCTAATAACAACTGAAAAAAATAATAATAATGACATGAAATAAGAACAGTATGTTTTTAATTTTTAATATTAATAATATTGAATTGAAATATTATGGTTTACCTATGATATAGTAATGGATCTCACTTATGGGCTTAGAACAGTTTTTCATAAGTAAATTTTGGTTTATATATGAATGTTACACGTATATCATATTATTTAAAGATTGAGTGATTTTAATACGAATGATTTACCTATTTTACCTATATAAATATTCAACATGCTTGGCATTTACCTATGATATAAAATTCCAAAACTTTGCTTAACTCTCACATAAGAGGGTGTGAACTGCACTGGGTAGAGATTTGTTGGTTGGGTTGGGCTAATTATAGATATTACTGATTTTTAAGTAATATTTGCTGGTTCAGTCCTAAAAAAAAAAAAAAAAAAAAAAAAAAAAAAAAAAAAAAAAGGGAAAAAAAAGTACTTATTTTTATAACTGTTTATTAATGAATGTTATACGTAATATCATATTATTTAAATCATTAATAAAACTATAATAAAGAGATTGAGTGACTTTATATATAAATATATATATATATATTATTTGTGTAATAGGTTTTTTTGTTTGTGTTTCTTTATATATAAATATATATATATATATTATTTGTGTAATAGGATATTATTATTTTTTATTTCTGGAATAATTTTGTTTTTTTTTTGTGGTTTATGTGATTGAATTCTGTGGGTGTTTTGTGGTTTTGGCGTTAGGATATTATTATTTGTTATTAGTGAATAGTTGGAGAGGTTTTGACAAATAGATTAGTTGCTATTTGTCAAATGTGACTTGGTTTCTAGATTTAGTTACAAGTTGACAATATGACTTGGTTACAAGCTGACAATGAGTGTGTAATATGTTTTAACTTTGAAGAGACCATATTAAATATTGATGGCAAGTCCAGAGCTATTGCCTTGTGCCCAGCGCTGTATGATATAGGCCCTAGAGGGTATTTGAGTGTTTTGTTTTAAATGTTTTTGGGTAGCTTCTTTACTTCTTATGTCTCTTTGTCTATTTGTTTATTTTGTTCTACCATAATAAGTAAAAATATTTTAAAACTTTCTTGAAGCCTAATAAGAATTTCAAAGGTGCTCCACTGTTTTAACTTCATTTTAACCATCACAGGGTGTATGTCTAGTAAATGAATAGATAGAATAGAATAATTAATCTATCAATAATGGATCATAAATTAACATAAAATACAAATAACAGAAAAGTCTGTATACACTCCAGAGTTTGAATTTCTCCCTCGCTTATTGACTGGAAATGAGTTAAACCACCACTGAGTTGCCACTCAGCCTTGCTAATATAAAATAATAACATATGATAAACCTATTTCCAAATGGATTTGTGCACTGAACATTTTATTGTAGGCCTATGGGCTACATTTACAGACATTTCAGGATAGCAGGTTATACCTACAGTATAAACATTAAGATACGATACGATACAATACACTTTATTGTCAGACTGAGTCTGAAATTTGTCTTGCGTTACAGCAGGTTCACTCAGACTTACAATACTTTATCACATAAATAACACAGACTACAGAGCTTTCTCACACACACCCACAAAAAAAAAAAACAAAAAAAACAGAAAAAAAAAAAAAAATACCGACCTTTACTTTTTAAATGAGTTATTCAACGCTAATATACAAATGAATTCTTTTCTTTAACTTAATTCAACTGTATCTTGGGACCTTATATCGTCGATTAGATGGCAACAGTACAAATTCATTATACAACACATGATTAGGTTCAGAAACTATGTTATTAGCAAGTCTTACAAGATTATTATGGTAAGATAGTTCATATACTTTTTGAAGTGGCTGACCCACTATTTTAGAGCACATTTCAAGTAAGTTCATTAGCTTTGTTTTTAGACTAACAGATAAACTCATATACCAAACTGAATTACAGTACTGCAAGACACTCATGATTACAGACATAAAAAAAAACAATAAAAGAATCTGCTTTCTTGCTCCAAATGACTTCAATCTACGGAGAAAGTAGATTCTTTGCATTGATTTTTTTTACAGATACCATGTATATGATCTCTCCATGATAATGTTTTGTCTATCCATACTTTTAAGTACCTATATGCTTCTACTTGTTTGATGTTCTCTTCATGTATAAAAATAGGTGTTGTATGAATGTCAGCAACAGGCCCTAATACTATCTCCACAGTTTTTTTTTTTGAGTTAATATTGAGGGCATTATAGTCACACCATTCGACCAGTTTGTTTACCCCTTGTTGATAATGTTCTAATCACTCTTGGTTATTCAATAATGATATTAATGCCGTATCATCAGAGTACTTTAAAATATATATATAATAGATCATTCCTGTTTAATCGACAGTCATCTGTATACAGAGTAAATAACATAGCAGAGCTTACACAACCCTGAGGTACACTAACATTTGTTTTTACTTCTGTTGACAGGACATTGTTCACTTTAACCCTTTGGGTTCTATTGGTGAGAAAATAGTTACCATTTAATTAAGTATGGGTTCACGTCTAACTGTATTAGTTCAGACACAAGAGTGGTAACTTGAATAGTTTCAAATGCAGATGGAAAGTCAAGAAATAATGCTCTAACATAAGAGTTGCCTTTGTCTAGATGTTAAGTAATAATGTGCACTAAGGCAGCCACTGCATCCTCAGTACTGCTACCTTGTTTATATGCAAACTGACACTGATCAAGTGTCCCTTTGACATTATTAGACAAATGTTTAAATAATAATCTTTCTGAACATTTGCCAATTACTGAAGTGAGGGCTATGGGTCTATAATCTTTACATTCCTTTGGACAGTGTTTTTGGTATCAGTTTTATGATTGAGGTTTTCCATATTGTCGGAACCATATGTAAGTCAATGGAAGCCTGAAATATTAGACCTATACCAACATGACAACAGGAACAAATGTTTACTTTTAGCAGAAACGTCCATAGAAATGACTTTCAAACAACAAAAACATCATTTTTATTAAAGGAAAGCAAATTATAGGCTATATCTTCAGACAAAACATATATAAGCTAAAACTAATATATATATATATATATATATATATATATATTGCTGTTATGTTAGTAAAATATAGAGATTAGATTGAGATTTCATTAAATGAAAAATTTACTTTGAATAGAGTACATCAGGAGAACTTTTTTTATGTGTTTAAAAAACCTTTTGTACAGTTAAAGCAGAGTAATTTGAGAAGGCGTAGATGAGAAAACAAACCAGATCAGAATTGTTGAATTGTTTCACGCTGAAAGAAAACAAACATTTCAACTTCACATTGATGAGCAGATAATATCAACATTCTTGAGCTGTTTCATAATTCCAAGAACACAAAGAACGGACCTGCATTCTTGTGAAGACTATGTTATACAATATTCAGTTCTCGTGACAACCTGTTCCAGTGAGACAAACAAGTTTTTCAAACTCAGTTTTCAAAATTTTCTAGTGACTGATTATGTCTAAATTGTTCAGTTGGTCTAGATGAATTTCTGTGAATTGATCTGTATCAGTGACTGCAGTCTGTTAACATAGGTTCAATCAGAAATAATAAATTGAGCCAATGGAACAATTTAGTTTACCAAACAGTTGGTGGAATGAAATATTCTAAATTATAGTAACAATTGTTTATTTCTCACTGTCCCAAAAGAAAAAAGAAAAAAAGCCTAGTAATATATAAATGCATTAGGCCTAAACAAAATACAGAACACAGACAACTGAGTTGACATGTTATCACTCCACTTTATTAAAAATAAATTAGAATAGTAAAAATACCTGAATACATTCAAGAAGTCTTCAGCACAACCCGACGTCTTGATGTGAAGAAACTATAGGCTACCAGCAGATAATAAACTGTAATTAAGGGGTAACTGGTAAAAACACGACCATGAAACCAACAAATGCATGAACTTGCGATTCTTCAAATCGCTACCAGGTCCCAAAGCAAAACCTTTAGAGAATTATTTAAGTGCTCAATACTCACGTCACAGGAAGCCATGCACACCAAAAAAAAAATAAAAAAAATGGGACAAAACAGCACAGTAAAGACTTCGCACAACGCTGACCTGTCGTGGCTCAAGTTTAACTAAATGAACACACCTGCTAACTAGTGATGTGTCGTTCTTGAACGATTCATTCATTTTGAACCAATTTTTAATGTGACTCAGGAAGAACGAGTCATCTCTGGGAGTGATTTATTCAGTTGCGCATGCTCAATATTCTATAGGTTCTGTACTGGTAGTAGTAGTTCACCTGTTGCAGTCAATGCAGTCTGAGCGAAAGAGAATTGATTAGTTCATCTCTCGAGTCTTCGGGTTTATCGAGTCATTTAATTAAAATCCTTTAAGTCTAAGGGTAGTTTCCGTTCTCTTACTGAATGTTGCAGACCCCCAGTAGGTACAATTTCAGGTTTTTTTTTTACTTATGCAATTGATTTCACTTCAGGAATGGTAGGAGCACTAGATAACTAGGACAACAGCCTACTGGAACAATCAGTTTGCAAATTTTCAAGCTCCTTTTTACATTTTTATGCATTTAGCAGACGCTTTTATCCAAAGAGACTTACAGTGCATGCAGGCTAACATTTTTTTTTTTTTTACCTAACATGTGTTCCCCTGGGAATCGTACCCACAACCTCTATCACTGAGCCACAGGAACACCTTTTTTTCTCAGGAGTAACACCCAAAGTTGGTATTATGGAAGTACTGAGTGATTTGGTCACTTGAACATCAGTATCCTGAGACCCAATATCAGCATCACATAACTGAACATCCATGCTCTGTTGGTAATCAGTTATTTCTTTTTGTTGGCGACTAAATAATTGACCTTCATGATGTTGCACTATTTGCGCATTCCCCAAAGCTACTGTATTAGAAACAAGTCCTGTAATGTCCTGAATTACTCCATGCACCCATTTTGGTCCATACCCAAAATTTCGAGTATACACAGGATCTCCAATCTTGAAATAACAAGATTTCAAATGTTGCTCATGATACTCTTTCTGAACTTGTTGTTTTCTTTCCATTTTGCCAGTGAAGTCAGGATATATCTTGTGTAAAGTGCAACAAAATTTTCTTCCCATCAGCAATTCAGCAGTTTGCTGGGGTGTGATACGAGTAACTTGGTCTCCAGCATGTTCCCTGAACTTTTTTATTAGGTCTTTGAAAGTTTGCACTGCTTGTTCTGCCCAACCATTAGATGAGGGATGATATGATGCAGAAATAACATGGGTTATTCCGTTCTTAGTCATAAAGTGTTTACTTGCTTCACTTACTAAACATTGGGCATTATCAGACACTATCATTTCAGGCATCCCATGTACACTGAAACTTTTTCACAAACACTCCAAAGTAGCTGCACTTGATGAGCATCAATGATAATTAAGCACAATTTACCTAGAAAACGGCATGCATAATCCATGTGAATTCTCCTCCTTGGTTGTCTGGTCCACTCCCATGGGTGAAGTGGGGCCCTCACAGGGGATTTTCACTGTTCTTGACAGACAGTACAATCTCTTACTCAAGTTTCAACATCAGCATCCTGATTTGGCCACCATAGGTAGCTCCTTGCCAAACCTTTCATCTTGGACATGCCTGGGTGGGATTGATGCAACTGTTCCAACAAACCTGAACGTCCCTGTTCTGGAATAACAACACGGGCTCCCCACAGCACACATCCATCCTGAACACAGAGCTCTTGCTGTCTCTGTTTATAAGATACAAATTCCTGGGTATCACTGTGATCAGGCCAGCCTTTAAGCACATACTCACGTACTCTTGACAAAACAGGGTCTTTAGAAGTCCAGTGCTTTATTTGTTCTGTGGTCATCAAGGGACCAGCTACACTCTCCAAAATCAAGACATGCTCTTCCTCTGGTTCTTCCTCAGAAGGTTGTGAAACAGGAAGACGACTGAGAGCATCAGTATTACCATCATATTTACCTGCTCTGTAAGACAATGAATATTCATTGGCTCCCAACATTACTGCCCACCTCATAATTTGTTGAGGTGACATTTGAGGTAAAGCTTTTAATTCATTCAATAAACTAAGTAGAGGTTTGTGGTCAGTATAGATTAAAAATTTATGACCATACAAATATTTGTGGAATTTCTTGACTCCAAACACAACCAATAATCCTTCTTTCTCTAATTGGGAGTAGTTCTTCTTTGCTTATGTTAGTATTATTGATACATTTTTTATATGTCTGTTTCCGTTCCGTTCCATCCCTCATACAATGTGCTAATACGGCCCCCACACCGTACGCTGAGGCATCACAGGAAAGGATGAGTTCTTTTTTTTTCATCATAGTGGATCAAGACATAGTGTAATTCTCACCTCCAGATAACACTGCAAACATGTCCTCCATTCGGCAAATGAGATACTGCTTCAATGCGTTTCCCAGTTAACAGTCACTCTATAATCTCCACAGAGTCTCACTGATCCATATAGCTTCAACACCGGCATGACAGGAGCTGCCCACTCTGAAAATTTCACAGGTTCAGTGATACGTTCTTTAGCTTCAACACCGGAATGATTGTATGTTCCTGTTTTTAGATGTTTTTAGTTTTAGTGGTTCTTTTTTTAATAAAATTTGTTTCTGTCTTTATTTTTTATGTTGTTTTTTTTTATTTTTACTATTTCCCATCCAAGTTCCAACTCAGCAAGCCATGATCTTCCCAGCAAGCTAGGACCAGATCCTGCCACCACCACAACTGAGAGATCTTTAACTAATCCGTTACGCTTAACTTGAACTTTGCTGGTTCCTAGAACATACACTGATTGGCCTGTATATGTCTTCAAATTGAGAGAACTTGGTTACAATTTAGGCAGTTTTTCTTTAACTTCAAATTTGCCATATTCCACCTGTGATAACACAGTTACACTACATCCAGTGTCAATTTCAAATTTCACAGGACACTCATTAACAAGTAAAACATGGGTAAAAGGAGGCACAGGAGACTGGGCTGTTTGTATGTTATACATGATGAAAACTTCTTCATACTGCTCTTCCTCTTGCAGATAATTAGCCCTCTTTGACTGTTTTCCTTTATCCCATTTCAGTTTTTTTGCCTTTGTTACTAGCAATTTTTTGTTATTTCATTTTGCACAATCTTTTCACATGTCCAATTTTACCACACTTGTAATATTTTTCTTTGGCAAACTAAGTCTTTCGACATATGGTTAGCTCCACCACATCGATAACACATTCCTGCACCCTTTAAATTACTTCTTTCTTCAGTGTCCATCTTGAAAACATTAGTACTCACATGATTTCCTTTCTCTCTGTGCAAATCTGCCATATCCTTATTTGCAGGTTCAATAGTGTGTGCTTTCTTCAGTGCAGTTTCAAACGTTAATCCATCTTCAGCCAATAATCTCCTTTATATGCTGTCATCATTAACACCACACACTAATCTGTCTCTCAGCATAACTGTGAGTATCTCCGAAATTACGATCTTGTGCAAGTTTTCTTAATTCAGCCACATACTCTACTATGCTTTTATCATGGCATCTATTTCTTTAATTAAACTTCCACCTATGAACTATTTCACTTGGCTTTGGATTAAAGTGGTTTTTTTTTTTTCAGTAAATTCAACAATTCTTCAAAACTCTTTGTACCTGGTTTGTGTGGACTCAGCTAATTCCTCATCAATTTTGTACATCTCCGCTCCAACACAATTTAACAATATGGCTCATTTTTTCTTTGTGCTTTCAACATCATTTTCCTCGAAGAAATGATTCAATATTTTCACAATACTCTTCCCATGATTGTGACTTACTATCAAATTGCATTACGGATCCGACCATTCCAGCTATTGTTTCTTCATTCAATCACTCCACGTGATAGCAACTTGTTTCAATCAGCTCAGCCGCTTCACCGTCTTGTTTTTTTCTTTGCTTCTCTGAAACTGCTGCTTCATCCTTATTTGTAGTTGTTTATCTTCATCTCCTTGTTTATCCTCATCGCCATATGTACTATCTTGAGATACTGGGAAAAGGAAACACAGAGGAGCCAAAATTTCTCGATGGTCACTTTACTGAGGACCCATCACAGCATTTAGACATACACACCAGCATGGCAATAGTGCACACACAATGCGCTTCTTCGCAGCCTTTAAATAGAGCACAATGTGTTACCACCCCCTGCTGGACACTAAACAATATAGAAATAACACTAATACTGAAGTCCTAAGGTGATTTTTATTACAATCCATAAGCCGCAAGAGAGCACCAACTGCCTTTGTATGAAATAAGAGTGCCCTAGGTGTGATCAGACTAATAGGATGTATGACTGTAGCGCCCATCATTAGGAAACATATTTGCCCGCTGAATGCCTGGATTGACTGTTTCAAGAAGCATTTCAAAGCCTATTGATTAAATTACATTCATTACCATTTAAGATCCTGTCTGTCCAGCAATACAGGCGCAAAGAAATAAATAGTGTATTATAAAAGCTCTAAGATAGCATAATCCTTACAGAGAGTTAAATGTAAAACTTTAAAGTACCACCATCACAATTTGGATTAGTAATATAAGTACTAAGTCAGTAGTGTTAGAACATTTTCCTGATGTGTCTCGAGTTCCCTAGAAAAGGCTGTTTCGAGTGGTGTTTTGTACATTGTATGACAGTCTTCTGGACCACAGTTTTCTTAAAGGGGTCATATGATGCTTTTTTAAAGATCACTATTTTGTGTATTTGGTGTAACAGAATATGTTGACATGTTTTAATGTTCAAAAAATACATTATTTTTCAAATACTGTACATTTTTGTATGTCCTTTATGCCCTGCCTCTCTTAAATGCGTTGTTTTTTGTTTTGTACATAGTTCTTACTTGTGAAGTTTTTTTTTATTGGTTAACTGAGTGCATTGTGATTGGCGGGACATTGCGTTGTTTTCTACAAAGTCCCTCCTTCTGACAAGCGCAGTCTGCTCTGATTGGTTAACTGAGTGTAAAGACAGTTAATAATGACCTAAGTTTTACCATCAGTTCAAGCCCTGAAGGGGAACAGAGTCACGTGACAGACACAGTGATGAAGCTCGTATATGTTTGCAGTACACAAGCCACGGACGGTTAAGACAGCTGACTCTACTGTGTGACCCTGTCTCTCTCTCTCTCACTCAAAACCACACACACACACAGACACACACACACACAACACACACACACACACACACACACACACAAAACTCCGCATTTGAACAGTCAATAGCAAAATACTTTATCTAATAACAAAACATACTTACAGTAGCTGATTCAGAAGTGGCAGATTGTTGTAGCAAAATCAGTATTACCTCCTCCCCTAGGTTCACGAAACGGTCGTCCATAAAATGCGTTGCTGTTTTATTGTAAGTAATCTTAAAGATTCCTAAATGCATCTACTTTTCGGAAGGCCAAATAAAGTGCTTTTGCTTTCGCCTAGAAACACACAGCATCTGCCTGACATGGCTGCTTCAACACTAACTGCGGTTACTGAAACCACGCCTTCTTTCTTTGCGTGAACATTTGGGCGGCATTACACAAATATTTCCACATAGTGACGCAGATATGTGGGGGCGTGTTAGAATGAGCCGTTTTAGGGGGCGTGGCAGAGTCTTAACTTTGATAAAGAATATCTCTTTGGATTTGAGACTTTAGTCTTTGCAACTTCACAGATCTTCTTCATGCACCAAGAGCTTGTAACACTCCAAAGAGAAAGGAAAAATTTAAATCGCATCATTTGACCCCTTTAATGGTGTACAGCAACCACAGAGCAAACACTGAGGACAGAGAGAGTCTAGTTAGACTGGAATGAACCTTTTTGTCATTCATAGGTTTCGGGTAAATTATTATTATCAAATACATATCATATTCCTATTATCACTAATCACTTCAATTATAATGTGCTTATCTGTTATTAAATCTTTACACAACTTACACAAAGAAGAATCCAGCAAGGTACAAGGATGATGGCAATAAGACAGGGGACAATGATGGCCACAACCCATGCTGCAGTAGTGCTGTTATTTGTGATTGTAGTGCTCAGCACTGTGGAGTAAAAGGTGGCTCTTGTTGCAGCGTGTAATCAATATTATGAAGCTGCAGACTCGGAGCCTGAGCCTGCTGCATCTACAGTCCCACGCCCAGAGTCCCGCATTCTTAGCCACCTCGTAAAATATGTACGAATTGGTCGATTTGTCTAAACCCCTGTGTCAGTTAGGTTTAGGGGCGGGGTTAGGTGTATGTCATTCGTACAAATTCAAACGAATTGTGCAACTCGTAAAATACGTCTTAACCCCTGTGTCGGTTAGGTTTAGGGGCTGAGTTAGGTGTAGGTCATTCCAACAAATTCATACGGGTTGCAAGGGTTCTGAGGATGCGGGACTCTGGGTGCGGGACTGTAAATACAGCAGGGTCAGAGTCTGCAGCTTCATACTACTCAGTGTAATTGTGGTAACTGTCTCTGTAGATGAAAAGGTGTAAAATAATTAAGATTAAAATAATAATAATAATAATAATAATAATAATAACATTTCTGTGCAGAAGAACCAGACAAGTAGTCTTGTTTTAAATGTAGTGAGAAGACAATAAGTGTCACAGATTTGATATAAAAATTATAAAATTAATCTGTTTAGATAACGGTTAAATACATTCTATTATTAATCCCCCATAACATTTACAATTGAATATTTTCATTTTTAAACCTAATAGCAGTTACAATTGCTGGACGTGTTTTTTCCCATGTTTCAAGAATCAGTGAAATGCCAGGACTTCCTGCTTATGACTATAGATTTTTATATAGATGCTTTTTTTTTTTAAACAACGCCTATCGAGAGAGAGAGAGAACTCTGTAAAAATATATTACATGCGCACCGGCACACAACAAATAATGCATGCCGGGCAGAATTAGGCAAATATCCTCTAATCATAGAGATACAAAAAAGCAGTGGCAGCTCGTCAGGGGAGGCAGAATTTTGAGGTGAAAATGGAAGGAGGACCACAACAAATAGTTAATCAAAAATTCACAATTAATTTCAGTTCATATTTCAGAATGTGTATTTTTTGTTTGTAATTTCACAGTTGTAAAACCATAAAATGTTAATGAAGTTGGAAAGCGCTGCATTCCTATCGCGAATGTGCCGAATCTGCTGATGCAGTCGGCTTAATTAAATAGCACAACAGGCAACTCTCTTTTAACACAGACTTTTAAGAAGGGATGGATGTTTGCTTCAGGTGATAAAAAAGGTAAGTGATATTATATTATCTTGTTGTATGTGTGCCGTTTTCTTTACGTTTTCTGACTAAAAGCATCCAAAAACAGTTAAGCAAATAATAATAATAATCGTCAGGGATCCCAGACCAATACAATTAGTGTGCCTCCCCTATTTTAAAACCCACGAGCCGCCACTGCAAAAAAGGGCAATGAAATTGTGACCCAAAATCATATTATTATAAAGCCCTGCAATACCAAGAGATGAACAAAGAAAGCAAGCCCCTCCCTCAGCTGATCCAGAGCTTCAGTCCTGGTGCTTCACTAACATCTACTAATTCTCTGAATCACAATATCATAATCAATCAGATTACTGCACAAATCAAACAGAATTACATCACTCACTGGGAAACCCAAACACAACAATAGAGTAAAATGCAATGCTAGTACAGTATGGCAGAGTATCTGTACACAGTGTCAGATAAGAAACTGAGAAGCACATTGACTAGTGTGGCAGGAGGAGCAAACAACAGACACATTGGGGGTGGTGTCAGGCTTTGGAGAGGCTTTTATTAACAGAAAATAAACCAAAAAAGGGGGGGGTAATTGTTGTAAAGGGGGGGAGGTACATAAATAAACAGGTAAAAATCGGTGTCCTCGTCGTGCTGCGGGGTTCGTGTAGGTGGGGCAGTGCTCAGGAGGGAAGGGTCCAGGTAAGGGGCGGAGTCCGGCGGCCGCACGCGCTCCTCTCTTCGGTCCGGGGCGCGAGGGGCGGCGGCTTCTTCCAGTGGCTGCATCCTTTTTGCTGGCCGCGGCGCTTGAAGGGGATAGACGGCCCGGCATCCTGGCCCGACGGCTGTGTAACGGGTGCGGTTCTAATCCGGACCTCGGGTCCGGCAGCTCACGTCTCTGGCGGCGCGGGAGTCCCTCAACGCACCCGTCCTGGACCCACGAGGACACCAGTATGCATGCACGGGGAAGAGACCGGTCTCCCGAGGAGAGGCGCGTTGGGCTTTTTAAACAGCGTCAGTGATGAGGCTCCATTTACATCAGGTGTGCCCCATCACACGTGCCAGCCCTGGCTCGTCCAGCGCCCCTCCTCTCTCACACACCCACTCCTGTCGGGAACCTGGTGAAGGGCGGCAATTTGGGACAGGGTGCCGATGATAATTAGGGGTATGGCGAGTGGAATGTGACAGGATTACCTGCCGAAGTCGACAGTCGTGTACTTTTGCGTGTCCGACAGGTACGTGTACTTTTGCGTGTGTCCGCCTCAAAAACGGTGTAAGTACGCCGCCTCAACAGACGCCACCAAGAGACGCACCTCCCACAGACTGTGACACCAAATACCTCAAATAGATTTAAATTAAAATAATTTTTTGGTTTTACATTATTTTACTACAAATTATACACCATCAACAGAGCTGAAAATTAGTTGTATTTTCACAATAACATCAACATAAATTCACACACATTAATTAATATTAGTCTGATATGTGCCATTCTGAGGTTTTACTTTTGATATATTGGTTATGTTAATAATTTTACTTAACACTCTGGTATGGTTCTCACAGTTGTCCTGGTTTGCCGAGTCATGTCGACCATAAAATATGCATATCAACCATTGAGCTAAATAATTTTGGTCAAGAGAAGGGAATGAAAAGGTTTTTTTAAGAAGTGTATTAAAAATTCAGGTGCATTTTGAAACACTTTAAATTGGGCTGTCAGTGTATTTTATTTTGTTGTGTGTTTTGTATAATTTTTATTTTTTTTATGTAATACAGAAAAGACTTGAAATAGTTGCTTTAAACTGTAAATCTTTAAAAGTAGACTTAAAATAATCTGTAAACGACGAGGCAATAATTGGTTTAAATAAAATATTAAAAAGCGAGTAATCATATGGTTTCACTGAACACTGTTAAAATACATAAAGGAATGTTCATCTAAACATTAAACGTATGTACAATATGTATTATAAAAAATGCCTACAGAGGGCGCCAGCAGCCCAAGTGATTGAGCAAGTTTGCATATTTAGATCTATATTGATGTAATCTTGTGTTGGCGTTATATATATATATATATATATATATATATTTAGCCCAAGATATATATATATATATATAAATGTTTTCAACACTGCACTTTATTAATGAACAGGTGACCTGAATCAGGTGTGTGTTTAATTAAGGAGACACGCATATTATCCAGTGATGTGGGTCCTCCAGGAATGTCCTTAAGAACCATTGTGCTGTCTGCATACATTTACAAAATAACAAGAATGTGTTTGCTAATACATTATATATTGTAGTTTAATTCATATCTCCGTTCTCACACATAATAGGCTACTATTTGTCTATTCTTTTTTTTTTTAAGTTCTATGCTTCAGAGATAAATTGTGTTACTATGTATATTGATGTGCTTAATAAATTTAATTAAGACAACTGTTTGGCAAATGCAGGTGTGTTTGACTAGGGTTGGAGCTAATTCTGCATGCCAGGTGCCACTCCATTCATTGCTTATCCCTAGGCCTGGTTTCTTAGTCCTGGTCATGTGGACCCTCTGCTATGCACATTTTGCATGTCTCTCTTATTTAAACACTCCTGATTCAGTTCATTAGCTTGGTAAAAGAGAGCTCCGTGAACCTGAACTGAGTGTGTAAGATAAGGGAGATATAAAAATTAAAGACAAATGGGGTCTTCCAGACTTTTACCAGTGATAGATGCAAAAGCTAACATTTCTCATTGGCTGGGGGTTTATCAGAACAAGAGGCATGGGTAACTGGAATGTGTGAGGGTACACAGACATGGAGGCATTATATTGGCATTGTACAGAGGACGCATACTGCCATCAAGATAACATCTTTCATGAGAAAGTCCATGGTTATTAGACCAAGACACTGCCAGCTCTCATTCTGCATGTGCTACAGCAGCACGGTAGACAGAGTGAATGTTCAGTTCAGATCTGTCTCCTTTATTGAACATGTATGACCCATCATGAAAAGGACATTCAGGCAATGATGACCACAGACTGATGAGCATCTGAAGAAGAAACAATTATTATCCTCGATATTTACAAACAATTGAACATTGAAATTAAAAGGAAAGTTGATGTGACACAGTGTGAAACGTGTTTCTGTCCCAGTTATCTTATATTTACAGATTACTGTTTATTTAGTCAGTGAACACATTGAAATTTTTTTTTGCACTTTTGTCAATCAAATAAACATTAAATATGGGTTTGTATTTAATCCTATCGAGATGTTTTATGTCTTGAGGTCTATAAAAGTTAAAAAAAATTTAATGATTAATATACATTTCAAAGAGTTCTATGTACTGTAATTATAAACTATACTGTCAGTTTACCATAGTTAAATTAAATTAAATTAAATTTATGCATTTAGCAGACGCTTTTATCCAAAGCAACTTACAGTGCATTCAGGCTATCAATTTCTACCTATCATGTGTTCCCAGGGATCGAACCCCCAACCTTGCGGTTGTTAACGCAATGCTCTATCACTTGAGCTACAGGAGCACACATTAGTTATCCAAATTAAGTAAATCATTGGCGTTTTTTTTCAATTCATAAGAATAAAAACTTCTTATATTTGGGTTAAAATCAATCCAATGGCGTCATCTAGTGGACAACATTAATATCACAGCCTTAGTGTCCCAAATATGATAAATTAAATTAAACCTAAGCATGGTTTGCTTAGAACGACTTTGTTCTCGATGCCATATAATGTTAAAGCTCGAATGTCTAATGAATATCTAATATAAATACAACTTTATTTCTGTTAAAATTACACTCTTTTATGTCGAGATCACAAGGAAACAAGAAAAGAAAATGTGATTCAAGCAGAAATCATGCATATCCTCTGTGTTTCCGTACTTTTTGTAGCATCCAAGCAAACTAAACATTGATGTGCTGTAAGTTACTTCACTTCAACACCAACTTAACAGCTAAACAGAATTTATCAAACATAAAAGACTCTATTATGCAGTAATTATTATGCACTATTACCACTTTTTGGGAAATATCTAAATAACAGTAATAACCTGTTACAAATACATCCACTGTAATGCAAATTTTACATTTCGTGTAAGACGACGTATATTGAGACGACGTATATATCAGGCGTCATGTGAGGCGACGTACATTGTTGAGACGTATTTTTTATGAGTCGTATTGTGAGGCGTATTTTGTTGTGACGTATATATCAGGCGTCATCTAAGGCTAACGTACCTAGTTCAGACGTACTTAGTAACACGTACTATTTTTGATAAATTTCTTACGTACGCCGTCGTCACGTCGCCCGCCTATGATTGGTTCCAACAGTGACATCGCCGTGACGTCGCAGCGGGTCTGTCGTCTGTCGTCTGCCCTCCCATTCAATCCCATTCAAAAATGGACACGGACTGACGGCGACGGAAGGGTCGACTGCTCCTTCTCCTTCTCCTGCTAAGCCTTAGATCTGTCAGAATCCACCCTTCATATAGGGGGGAGGCAGCTGACTCGTCACACCCCCCCAAGCGACATCCCCGTCATCAGGCCGCCGCCCACACGGGAGTGCTACCTTCCTAAACCAGGCTCCAAACGGTCGGAGTGGGCGGGGCAGGCAGTTCTCCCTCTCGCACCACGCCGGAACAGGGACAGAGAAACCGGGTTTTAGTCGACAGCCTCAACCAACCACAGGGTAAAATCACAATAAAAGTAGTGCTGTCAAATGATTAATCGTGATTAATCGCATCCAAAATAAAAGTTTTTGTTTACATACTGTATGTATGTGTACTGTGTATATTTATTATGTATATATAAATACCACACACATACATTATATATTTTGAAAATATTTACATGTATATACATTATATATTTATATTCTTATATTTGCATAATTATATATAAATATATTTAATATATAAACATTACATATTTTTCTTAAATGTATACATGCATGTGTTTGTATTTATACATACATAATTAATGTACACAGCATACACGCATATATTATGTAACCAAAAACTTTTATTTTGGATGTGATTAATCGTGATTAATCATTTGACAGCACTAAATAAAAGAGAAGTCACTTACCCCTTTTGTGGCTGGGAGGCCGTCTCCGTCGTTCCTCTGTCCCAGTTCGGGTTTTCGTGAACTTTTGCGAGTGAGAGGGAGTGACGTCACCAGGTGTTACTCAACTGTCCTGTCTAAGCTCCGCCTTGCCCGCATTCTCCACCACTGTGGGAGGAGCAAACGACAGACATAGTGGAGGTGGTGTCAGGCCTCAGAGAGGCTTTTATTAACAGAAAATTAACCAAAAAACGGGGAAAAAAGTGTCCAAAGTTCTCATCTGGACCACAGGGTCCAGCAGCTCACGTCTCTGGCGGTACGGGAGTCCCTCTACGCACCCTTCCTGGACCCACGAGGACACCAGTGTGCATGCACGGGGAAGAGACTGGTCTCCCGAGGAGAGGCGCATTGAGCTTTTTAACCTGTTAACCTACACCTAGACGCCAGCGTCCTCAACTCCCCTTGTTTGCACGTGTCAATATTAACGAATAGATTAAAAGAAACTGGACAAATAAAATAAAAAAAATTCAGTGTGGTAAAAAAATTTTCAAGGCACTTCAGTGTCTATTTTAAATTTTCAAGGCACTTCAGTGTCTTTTAATGTTTTTGAGCATTATCAACTCTGGTTGATAAAAAGTACAACCCAAAGGGTCTTCTTTCCAAAGACACCAAAATGATGTGTGCAACACACTGAAGTAAGGAACTGCTACAATTTTAAGTTAGGTAGGGCACCTTCAGCTGTGAGTCCCATAATGGGGGGTGCTTGCTAACAGGTTAAACATCAGGTGTGCCCCATCACCCTGGCTCGTCCAGCGCCCCTCCTCTCTCACACACTCACTCCTGTCGGGAGCCTGGTGAAGGGAGGCGATTTGGGACGGGGTGCCAATGATAATTAGGGGGGAGGCAGCTGACTCGTCACACCAGATACAGACTCAGCGGACACAAGCTGATGATAGAGATGGGCAGACACAGAAAAAACATGGCTGTCCCCGGAGCAGAGATTGTGTTCACACTGTGATCTGAATCAGATGGAAAGAGAACTGCACTTCCTAACAGAATGCTCCAAATACACGGACATATGGACAGTGTTCTATGATAAAATACAGCAGATCCATCAGACATTTAAAACTCTTTCAAACCAGGAGAAACTGTCGTATCTGTTAGGAGAACACAAGAACTGCTGTGTGTTTGCTGCTCAATATGTGTCTACCTGTCACCATAGAAGAAAAAACACTCAACCTGCCTTGCCCTCATATTTCCAGCACATGTAGATTATGTTATGCCATATTACTTTATTATATTACGTAGATGTATATTTTGCCTCTGTAAATCTAATACTTATTCATTTTGCACTATATGCTTAATACTTTTTTAATATATTTTTATTATTACTATTACTATTATTCTTTTTCGTTCTGTTAATACATATGTGCACTATTTGTAAGCAGCCCAGCTGCAACTTCTTTGGCAATAAAAATTTACAGTTTTTGTCATGCCAATAAAGCTCACCTAAATGGAAAATTGAAATAGATAGAGAGAGAGAGAGAGAGAGCAAAGTAAAAGAACCTATAAATTGTTCTTTAAAAGGCCATTGAACATAAAAAGTAATTAGTAAGCAAAATATCATATAGTCCTTTAATGTGAGAAAAGTCTTTGATTCGATGGCTGAGTATGTCAATGGTTTAAATAAAATAAAGAAATTAATAATAAAAATAAATATGTTTGAACACACGCATGTCTCACAGTTTCAGCAGTTTTAGAACTGACTGAGCAGCTCCTTCTGGTGGAAAAATGTGACAATACATGGTTACTGGCATGTGTGTCATTCTTTAAGTCCTTTAAGTGCTATATAGCCAACACGTTCTCACTTCCAAGTCATCACATATTGACGCTTGGTAAGGAGCCCTTTTTAACGCTCAGGTTTTTTTTTTTTTACATACAGGGTACTTCATTGCTTTCAGTTGTTTGCCTTATGCGTCAGATCAACATGCATTTTAATGGTTTGCATGCATTTGTAAAAGCAGACATAATTTTATATACATTTATACTTTCATATATATACAGCACCTTTGTCCAATGGTGTAGAACCATAAATGTAACCCTATTCTTCTCCTTAGAGTTTAAATGTTACTCCACTTTCATACGTTTGCATGAATTGGAATTTACTACAATGGCAAAAGCTGATAAATCACTTTTTTCCTGAAGAACCATTCTGGGCTAAACAGTTACTTTATATGTTTTTATTATTATTATTATTATTATCATTAGACATTTATGATGTACTATTTTTCTCCCCATTTATTTCCACTCAACTCGTGCCTAAGGGGAAAACAAAAACTGGGCTCTATTTTGAGTTTTTCTTAGGCTGTCTACCACATATACTGTGGTGCACTTGGATTCAGAGATGCAAAAATTTATTTGAAAACCTGATGTGAAAAACATTAAAGTATTTTATCAAAAGGCTGAAACATAAGCAACAGCTGCTGTAAGAACGTCAATTTATTAAAAAAGAAAAAAAAATGAAAGTGTTTTCTAAATGCACTTTGTTTCATATTTCATATGCATAAAAAACGCTCTCGGTTACTCAGTTCCCTGAGATGAGGGAATGAGACATTGTTATGGGAATTACCCTTTCCGCCAAATACTACTGAAGCCTTATTGAATCACGCCAGTGAAACTGGCCAATGGTGTTCAAGCGCGCAAAATATAAAGGGCTCCAACTCTATATAAGGCAGCACTTGTATGTCATCCATTCAGAATCTTGACTGAAGCAACTTGGAATTCTAAGATCCTGAGCTAGGTGACATGGCAATAAGAGCAATGTCTTGTTCCCACATCTCAGGGAACCAAGGTAAAATGAGTAATAGACAGCGTTCCCTTTCGATTCGGTCACTCTGCATTGCTATGGGTTGACTTTATTGCACTGCATAGTGGAACAGTCAAATCACAAACATGACAATTGCTCTTGTCGTCTGCAACAGGCAGGGGGGCATGGTGAACACACAGCGGAGCGAGCAGACTTTTTTCAGTGGCTCACCTATGGCTCTGGGTGCAGATTTCCTCTTCCGAAACAGCATCAAGAATGCGGCTTTAATTCCGTTGCTGATGGCCTGCTGTCTCACTCAGGGCAGGGTTTCTGGCCCTTCGAGCCCTGACGGTGCTTCAACCAAGACTGTCTTGGTCTCACCACCGGCTCATGTTTGCACCAAACAGCAGCAAAAGAGGAAAGAGGAATGCGATCTTCTTGTGCGCTGCGCTGAGGAGGAGCGGGAACGCACAGGAAAGTTTGTGCTGGCGCGCTTTGGCAGGAAGTGGCTAATAGCCTTCAACTGTTTCTGTGCTTCAACGAAGCTCTCCATGAACGTCTCTACCGCTGTTCAGAAGAGACCTGAGGGGTTCAGGGGTGTCCAGAAGGGCTGTTTTTTCAGAGTCCTTTAACTCGGTCAGAGTAAGCCACAGGTGACGATCTAGCACCACAAGATTCCCCATGTTGTGGCCGATCATTTGAGCTGTCACCTTTGTCGCTCTAAGGGCCAGATCCGTGACGCGTCGGAGCACTTTGAACTGTTTGGGGGGGGGCACTTTGGGGGGGTGGGAGTATAACATACCCCACTTGGTCAGTGCCGTCCACAGAAGACAGGAGGGAGGATCCTGGGTTGTGACATGACATACAGTTACATTGTGCACTCGACTGGGGAGTGGTGCCTTCCACGAATTTATCTCATCGTGGACCTCGGGGAAAAAGGGGCCGGGCCTCCGTGGGGTGTCCTTTCGGATGCAATCCGACTGGAGGTACCACTCATCCAGACGGCTTCTGGCCGGCTTGGCAGGAGGTCCCCACTCCAAACCGAGCTCATCAACTGCCTTGGATAGGACTCTAAGGAGCTTCACATCACTATGATGGAGGTCCCCCCGCGTCGCTGCCGTGGGGTGCAGTGTAATCCAGCAAGCTGTTAGAGCACTGCAGACACTGCCACCAAAATGCCATCCTCCTCCTCTTCAGTGCCCTCCATGGCACCGAAGGACACCACATCTTGAGCGATGGGGGCGGGGCATAGAACAGCGGTCATGAAGTGCACTGGAAGGGGACCTGCAGCAGGGAGGTGAGGAGTGCGTGGGCACTCATATCTCCGCAGTGGGGGCAGTCCGACCCCCCAAGTGCCGCATCTATGTGGGCGCGACCCAGGCAGAAGACGCATGACTTGTGGCCATCAGAGAGTTCGACTGGCTCTGCGCAGGAGAGGCAATCACGAATCATCCTTGTTTCCGAAGCTCACCGGAACACAGCAGTAGAAGAGAAGGCGTGTCTGCTGCAGCGTGTAGATCACGGTGAGTAGTCTTTTTGATAGGCTTCTTGCTTCTTGTAGAAGGTTGGCTGAAGAAAAAGATTCTGAATGGATGACATACAAGCACTGCCTTATATAGAGTTGGAGCCCCTCATATATTGCACGCTTGACGCAAAACGTGATTCAATAAGGCTTCAGTAGTATTTGGAGGAAAGGGTAATTCCCATAGCAATATAGAGTGACCAAATTGAAAGGGAACTACAGATTACCATGACATAATGTCCTACAGTATTTTATGAAAAATTAATGATGACGCAATGAAGGCGAAAGCATTCGATTTCTTTTTTTCTTTTTTTTAATTTTCATGTACAGGTATTATCATGCTTGATTCTCCATTTGTCTAAAAGTTTTTCCCCCTCACAAAATTACACATTTTTATGATAATTTTATTTTAATACTTAACAGATTACAAAACTCTACATAATGAAGTTGGTCGACTTTAAAGCAATTCTCCCCCAAACTTCATATGAACAAAAATAGCATTTGTTGGGTAAAGAGACAAAAAATAAACCAAAGACAGTTGAGGCTCATCATTAAGTATAAAATTTCTCAGTATGAAACATTCTTAACACAAAGTAAACAAGGCAAATAGAAGAAAACATTCATATAAAAGAGAAATACAAACAGAAATGCATTAAGACATGAGTAACACCGTACCTCTGTGTTGTGGATGCATAGCATTCACTTTTATATTTAAACAAGCACAAATGCAAACATACACATGTTGCACGGGCTCACACATGCACAGATACACACATACCAAACAATGGCACGTTCTTAGAAGTAGATCATTATAAAACAGGTCAATAATTGACCTAACATTCAGACTGGCCTAAAAACAGGATACAAGAACAGTAAAGAACAGTTGAAAAGAGCTATAACATATTTTATGCAAAATCCTTGAGTTTGCAAAATTCATTTTGGCAAACTATTACTAAACTGACCCTTAGGGATCATTAAACTACCCATCTTTCTAGCCATGAAGTGCTTGCTATTCCTTCTGTCATCTCACTGTGTCTAAATTAATTTGCTTATTGCGTTCTTCTGTGTTAAAGCTTAACATATTTAATGCTGAAAGTGGAGTAAAGCAGCACTTCTTAGCTTAAACCACCAGATTGTTTTCCTGTACCGTGAAAATGTGATATTCTACAATCTATAACTATTAGATGCATTAGACACATCTTTTACCTCAATGAGCAAATAAAATACTCAAATTATCTGAGGAAGAACAATTAGTTGGTTTTCCTCATGCTTCATATAAACCAGAATAAATGAATTCAATGTTTCCATAAAAGTCATTTTCAGTTGATATTAAAATCCTGCTCTATTTTAATCAAAATTCTGAATCTTATGCACACGTTATCATCCGTACAAAAATAGTATAAATTCTCAATACATGGAAACAAGGAATGATGTTATATGATAATACAAATTATAATACAAGCATTTGTATGCACTAAACTATACTTCTGAGTTCTAGTAAACAGATTGAGAGTAAGTAATTCAGTTAGAGGTACCAGAGTTGACTTAATACACCCACACGGTTTAACACAACTTACACAAACTCACACAGCAACATCGCTTAAGCAGTTAAAACACGTCAAAGCTGCTTCAATAACCTGCACTTTCTTAAGTCTTTCTATTCCCTCATTTTTCTACCTCACAAGTCCCCTCCACCTCCCATTCTTGCTTTTTACACTTTCCTTTTTCTTTCAAACCTATCTTTCACCTTTAAGCAATTATCGTTCTCATATTAGTTGTGTTACTTCATGCCCTAATTTGTACTGAGATTAGGATACTTCCTGACTTGTACCTCATTTACATAGTTATTTGTACCAATTGGTCACACTGTTTTATATCATAGTTCTCTTTTTCATATGAATTCACGCGTATTTCTGAGCTCAAATGCACTCCTAGAACATCTAGTACCATTTTTTTTTTCACTGCCATCAAGCACATAATCTTCACAGTTGCTGTTCCTCGTCTTCAGTGATGCCCTGGGCTTTAAGCTCGTCTAGTACATTGTCAGTATAGCCAGTATCTGGATAGCCATGTCCAGTAAGATTGGAGCCAAATTCAGTCTTGTGATGGATCTCATTCCAGATGACAGTGTCTGACTCTCCTGTGGTGCTGGAGGTGCCCACTGAGAAGATCAGCCGTCGATCCCACGCCACCAATAACAGCCTTAATGCCTAAGAACCAGATAAAATTGATATCATTGCAATAATAATAATTAAAACTACATTAAATCTAAATGTGTTCTCAGATCCTCTTTGGTACATTTGGTGGACAGATGTGCTGGCAAAATTGTGCTCATACTATGATGTAAATGTACCTGAAGTTTAACCTTAGAGATATAGTGGCAATAAACAAATAAATAAAAATAAAACCATTCCATATGATTCATTGATGTAAACCAACAGAAAAATACATGACTATTCTAAAGTTTGGGCTCATTATCCATATGATTCATTGATGTAAACCAACAGAAAAATACATGACTATTCTAAAGTTTGCATCAAAATTGTGTGTGTGTGTGTGTGTGTGTGGTGTCACTTCTATATATATATATATATATATATATATATTCAATTTAATTATTTTATTTAGCATTAGTATGCATTAAACTGAACTAAAGTGAGAAACATATACATTGACAGTTTGACACAAAATATTTATATTTCAAACAAATGTTGTTCTTTGAACTTTCTATTAATCAAAGAATACTGAAAAAAAATATCATGGTTTCTAAAAAAAATTAAGCAGCAAAACTTTTTAAGTTTTTAAAATGAGCATATAAGAATAATTTCGGAAGAATCATGACACACTGAAGACTAGAACAATGGCTTCTGAAAATTTAGCTTTGCCATCACAGTAAAAAAAATGTATATCATATATAATAAAATAAATATTTTTCTCTAATATATATTAAGTAGCAATGGTTATTTAAAATTGTGCTAATATTTCACAATATTACTGTTTTTACTGTATTTTTAAGCAAATAACTGCAGTCTTGGTGAGCATAAAAGACTTAAAACCATAAAAACAACCCAAACTTTACAGTAGTTTTGAACGGGCACTGTACTGTAGGAGGACTTACCTTGCGTCCTTTTTCATTGTCTGGAAGATAGCAGTGACGGGGAAATCCTCTTGCCGTGAAAGGCTTCCCTGGATTTGGATGCTCAGGACCCGTGAGAGACAGGAGAGGAGATATTGTATTAAATATAATAATGATTGTGTGGAGTCAACCAAGATGCACTGAAAATGGACTACAATCTAAGCATCTTTAATAGAACACAACTTCATAAACCATATGATATATTTATACCTGTATCCCGGGCGGTATGTTGTAGATGATGCGAATGGTTTTGCAGTCCGGGTGTCCTGGAAGTGAGTGCGGGATGACATGGTACTCCATCTTACCGGGTGGCTGGTTGCCTGTCTTTACTCCATATATTGTCTTGCACGTGGGACACTGCAGGCTGCCATCTTTGTTGCCATTGTTGTACATGGCCACTAGGCACTGCAGGTGATAAAGATGCCCACATTGTGCCAATTTTCCAACTGACTCTGCACGCGAAACACTTGCTACACCAGGACCCTTATACCCCGAGGGTCCCCCTAGAGCCTCCATACAGATAGTACAATCCTGAAAGGACATACAGAATACCGATAAAAGACACAGATATAAAAAGGTTAAGAAAATGATTTTCTTTTTTTTACGACCATAAGTTATGACCAATGCAATATAAAATATTTTAATATTTTTCAAATATTAATATATATATATATATATGTATATATATGTATGCATGCAGGTGAAGTAGTATGTACTATACATCTAACTTTCAATATATTGTTGAGCGATAATATATTTTCCGTTTTTCAACAATACAACAATCAAGCAGTTGAGATTGCAATATAGTTTGTATCATTTTGAGTGTAGTGTAATGTATGTATCTGGGTAAGGTTGGATAGACTTATAGTAGTTGTATCTTCGTTAATTAATTTGAGTTATTAATTTGTTATCTGGTAATATTGAATTATGTAACCTGTATGGTTTTGTTCAATTTTATATCAATTGTATTAATTTATGAATGATGTAAAGTCCCTTTTATTATTATAGGTATTATTTGCTTAACTTTACTAAAGAGTGTTCTTTAAACTGTCTAAATGCTTCATCAGTATGATTGAGTTATTTTGATTTGCTAAAAGACCAACAGGAAATGTGCGTGTGTGTAGCTGAGAGTGAGACAAGAAGTGCTATTTTAAAGTTCCCACATGCTCGCTTATAAGAAAATGATTTGCATTAAATACTTAATACTTTATGAATTGCATAAAACACAAAAATACAGAGGCCATAGTTAAAGTAGATACATAGTTAGATAGCTTAAATGGACACATATGTGTTATGACTGGATGATATAAAAGCATCTGGATTTGATTAGGCTATAAATGCTAAATGCTGCTTAACATATTTCTCCTGGTCACACTCTGCAGCCATGACTGTAATGACTGTATAACTGTCACCTTTTCAAGCAAGAAAATAAACTTTCAAAATACTTATGTCTCATACCTTCATTGAAACTGAAAATTGGCTAGACAATGAAAAAATGAATTTGCACCAAAATACTGTATAAATATATTGCACATTAAAATCCTTAAAAAAAAAATAAATAAATAAAAAACCTTGATAGAAAGGTAGTAAAAAAAATAAGTTCTTTCTAAAATAATGTGCCTTTGAAAAAGACACCAACTTCATGTCTCTTCATGTTTTCCAGGAGGATTCGTTAATACAGGTCTACAATGCTACTTGGCCTGTGTGTACACTTTACTGCCAGCTCAGATTTGCTGCCAGGTTAAGATTACATAACAATTAAGGAAACAAAGTAACAACGATGTCTTACTTCTTCAGGTGGATTCCTGACCTTCTGTAAGTACCTTTTTACCACTTCCTCAGGTGTTCTACCTGGAAATACAAATCTCTTATGTTTAGTATGTAGAGATTTCAAATTTCATTTGGTGTGTATATAAATCTGCTGAATGGCAATCGATGGTGACAGCTGGTAGTGATTGTTGACTGCTGCATTTATGTTTTAGTGGTTTCCTCAAGTATAAATCTGTTATACCAAGCATGACTTCTTTTGCCACTATAGTGTACGGTGACATGAATTGATAAAGTGCAAACTTCTTTAAGGACTTTGGTCATCGCTTCTGCAGTTGCAACTTTCAGAAACAAAATCATGTAGCAGCACTGCAGTACAGTGTGTTTATCTATGAATTCGTACAAATACCTATGCATTCTTACCTTTGCGTGCTTGTTTCTTGGTTGTCTTGCGGCAACACTTCCCAATGCCAGGAATTGGTCTTATGTCACTCTTGCTGACAGGTGGGGGATGCAGAACTAGTTTTGGTGGACGGGTCAAACATACAGGTAGTCCTGCTGCACTCATCAGAATACCCGTAATACCTGCAAAGCATCATAATGCGTATGTTTAAATAAAGTAAAATGTATAAATTAGAATTATGTAATGTAGAATCAATTTGTAATTTCTGAAAATTTATTAGGAATGCGTCTTATTTTCCTACCAGCTAAAGCCGGATGGACAGGGCTGGAGCCATTAAGATTCTTCACTGGTACTGTCGGTACCCTGAGAGAGAGAGCGAGAGAGAGAGAGAGAGAGGGAGGGAGGGAGAGAGAGAGAAAGAAGCTCTATAAGGCCAGTGGACACACTGATTGCGGTCTTACTAAATGTTCTCCTATACTGCTAAAATGCAACTCTCACCAAAGAGACAGATCTGAAACTAAAAACTTAGATCTGCAATATCTTGTCCTCTTGAAGCTGAAGATTTTTTAGTGTAGGTGTGTTGCAATATACTGTGATATTTCAAATATAAAATACTGATATTGTGTTAACGCTACACATTTGATAATATACAGCGCAAGTAACTGGTATCTGGTTGACATTCCAAAATAGTACATGGCAGTATTGCCTTATTGGTAGCCAACCTGCATAAAAAATATTAACTCATATTTTGAGTGTATTTCATTGGCCGTACAAGAGAAAACATGAAATAAAATTATAGATGAGTTAGACTTTTATTTAATTAAAAAAAATTCATATCATGAATTCATATCATGATAATGCTGTGTAAAACTAGGACACAGATATTCTAACTTTTTTTTCATTACCAAGAATCTTCCCAGCAACCTGTTGAATTTCTAGAGTACAACATGCAGTTCTTGTTCAACGACTAACGTGCACAATGCACAAAAAGCACTGTTCTGCCTCCAACATCAACAGTTTTATGATACTTAACTGAAAGTGCATTTTGACACTTCGGCTAAGTATCAAATGACTATTTACTGTTATATAAGCAAATTTTTGGTCAAATCAGTGTGAAAAATGAGGAACAAAATACCAAACGCATCTCACAGCATGTTTTGTTGTCAAAAAAAAAACAAAAAAAAACACAGAAAGCAACTCTAATATACAGTCCTTTTACTTCCCTCTTTACACACTCAATGTTTTTTATGCCGTGTTTTCTCACACTTATTTTCTTATCTCCTTTTACTGCAGTCTGTTAGTTGCTAGTCATAAAAAAAGCTGTTTGTACATAAATACATTTAGAACAATATGCATGAATGTAGAAACTGTTTCTGATATACACTTTCAAATGCACACAGACAAGCTTTAAAAGTCTGCTGTCAGAAAACATCCAATATTTTGAGATTAACAGTCAATGGTTCACTACTAAGTGATCATGCGATGAATCATATTTCACTTTGACTTTACAATGACCAGTCATCAATTTAAAAGAAATCAGGTAGAAACTTTAGCTACAGATCCACAGAAGCATATTCTACACAACATTCTTATTTGTCTTTGCATAAAAATGCAAAATGCATTATTTGGAATACATCTGAAATGCTAAATTTCAAGCGTAACAGTCTATTTAGACATTTTCTGACATTTTATTGTCAACAGGTGCATAGCTGACCTTAAATAGCAATGCCTCCGTTTATGGTTACACTTTCTCATTGTCATGCTCCCTTCCTTCCGAAACTCAAATAACAATACTTTGCTGATGCCAATAAAGGATACTATGTCAGATGACATAGAAAAAATGAGCGGTGATGTGACGATTAGGGACAGGTGAATCTGAAATTCACACAGTGCCATTTATGAAAAATGGCACTACAAATGAAAAAAGAAACAGGTTTTTGACAATGATAAATTCGTTTGTTAACTGCCACATTTTTTTATTTCTCTTGAATAGAAGTTCTCTTTGCCGGATGATGTTATTCACACGAAAGTGAAACCTGAACCAAATATGCTGAAGTGGTTAAGTGGTAAAGGAAGGACTTGTTGCATCCCACATGAAAAAATACTATAGTAACTTATAGTAAATACTGTAGTGTTTTTAAACCATACTATAGTAAAGTGTTTTATAATGTATATATTATAGTATTTACAACACTTTTTAATAAATGCTACAGCATACTTTAGTATTAACTATAGTGAACTAATAAACCATAATAAATACTATAGTATAATTTAGCTTTTACTACAGTAAACTGTAGTGTATTGTAGAATAGTATAAAATATAAACTTAGTAGAGTATTGGGTAAAGTAATTTGTTTATATTACTATAGTTGTTATATTACCACAGCAACTATAGAATTACCACAATAAAATTAATCCAAGTCCTTTACTATAGTATGGTTCAAAAACACTATAGTATTTACTATAAATTACTATAGTTTTTTTTTATGTGAGATGTTTGTTCAAAACAGATTATAATTGGTTAAAACCATTTTAGCCAATCATGAACACTGCAGCAGTAGTTGTTATTTATATGCCTGTTTTGTTTTCCATTGAAATAACATAAGTGCCTGACATTGGAGGGTAGATGACTGTTTGGGTAAAGCCAATGGGAAGCTTTTGACCTTCACTGACCCTTGATCCTGCCTTTACAACAGAATCGTTGCTTTGTTTTCGCTCAAACACATGCTCAACAACTGTTCCTCTATGCCTCCAGATGGCTTTACGTCTTAAACAGAACATACCATTAGAAAGAGCACCAGACTCACACCATGTTCTCACACATGTATGTAACGCCTGTGTTCAATGATTTAATTTGTATATCATTTATAATCTAGCCTTGGTACTATTTTTAATAATATATCATCCAGCAGTCTTTAGCATTTAACATCCTAATTAGCCACTATAAAGTAAAAATACTTCAAATCTGTTCCTGGCTGTATTTACACACAGTCTATTCTCAAACTTCAATTCTCTCAAGCTACATCCCAAACCCCCATCACCAAATGTCATGTCTACTAATGCTTCAGGAAACACTGGGACACAATCGTTACAACAGTCCAAACGTCCAAACCTTTTTCTCGTCAACCCAAATCCTTCCTAACATAGACATGCACACACACACACACACTCTACTATGTCAAATGCTTCAGTGAGAGAGCATTGTGTTGCTAATGCAGACCAGCCCATGTCTTGTCAACAAAGGTTGCTGCAGAAACCCAGCGTGAACAAGAAATCATGACTGAGAGCTGCGGGAAAACCCAGAGAAACAGCTATAGACATAAAGGGGGTGGGGAGGGGACGAATAAGACCATTCTGTCCCCAGATGGTCATCAAACATAGCAGACATGGATGATTTAGCAGTGTGAGAAATGTGAGAAACACACTCCCACACAGAGGAGGGGTAAAACACAAGAACACACTAATACATTGAGCTGAACTCACACCTATTAACACTATACTACACTACACATACTGGTCATTTTAGTCAGCAAAGTCTGTTTCCTGAAGTTCACTAAAGTTTTTAAGCAGAGTAACCACAGTTTAATATTCTTTGGCCATTGTCTGGTTGTCAGTAGAACATGTCGATAGCATCCGGAAAGTGCTAAATTAGTTAATTATGAACATTTTATTTATTGTTTTATTAGAAATAATTTTTCTTAAACTGTGCTTGTATCTTTCTTTAAAATAGACAACACCCACATTTTATATTTTGTTATCTGATGCAGTGACATTCATATCACATTAAGTGTGGCATAAATATCCAAATAGTATATAATATCATATGCAAACAACATTAGTATATTATTATCGTAAGACCTTATAATATAAATATACAGTCCTGTTAAAGTTTGAGGTTAGAAAGATTTTTTAAAATGTTTTGAAAGAATACAGTTAAAACTGAAATATAGTGAAATATTATTAGAAAAAGTTATATGACTTGAATTTAAATATATCTTAAAATGTAACATTTCTGTGAGGTAAAGCGTAATTTAAAAATTTTCACCATCAATACTCCAGTCTTCAGCATCGCATGACCTTCAAGTAATCGTTCTAATATGCTGATTTGATATATTTGATTTATGATGACAATTCTTCTTATTATTATTGAAAACGTATTTGTCCACCTTATTATTGAAATCTGTTGTGCTGCTTAAAGTTTTTGGAAACCATGATTTTTTAATTTTTCATTTATTTGAAACTTAAATCTTCTGTAATTTTATAAATGTCTTTAATGTCACTTTTGATCAGTTTAATCCATTCTTGCTTAATGAAAGTATTAATTTCTTCCAAAAAAAATTAAATACTAAAAATTACTAACCTTTTGATCAATATTGTATATTATAAATTTAAATCATAGCATAATGAAATAAACTATAATGTGTACTGGGAGAAACTGAAAGAAAAAGATAAAATGGCTTTTCTCACCCAGAGGCAATAAGGGCCCGAGACTGTGCCACGGCAATTCTCTGTAAAGCAGGTCGACTAAGCCCTGTCAGACTGGCACGAGTTGGCAGAGGGGCAGCACAGGCAGCAGAGCGTTGAAATGGCAACGATGTTGAAGATGACGTCCGATCTGTGGATGATGAGGGACTGGTTGATGTGTTAATAAGCATGGCGGTTGGCACAAATGTTGCAGAAGACGAAGAGCTTGGAGCGGATGAAGGCTGCTGATTTGGCGATTGCAGAGTTGGAGGCGGTGGGCGGCTGGAGGAGACTGAGAGATTGGCAGTGCCTGATGTGAGAAGAGACAATGACTGATCAAAAGCAGCAGAATTCTTGGCTTCTTCCGAGAGCGAGCATTTTAAAGAGGTGCCATGTGGTAGTGTAGAATAGGAGTTTAAAACCGACATGGACGCAGAGGAAGATGGAAGTGTCCTAAAGTTGGATTTAGGACTGTTTGGCTTTGTTGCACGTCCCAGTGTCTGTGATGAGGTGCCATTTGCCTTTACACTCAACACCAGCATGCACTGCTGGCAGGCACATGGCTGTCCAGGAGGAGCGAGGGATGATCCCGAAAGCGTCCCGGATGGGTAAACCACACTTCCTTTTCTACTCAAGGTAGATCCAGAAACACCTACCGCAAGAAGTGCCCCGGTTGAGCCCCCACCTGATGCAAGTCCTTTAGCAATGCCTCCAGACCCTGAGCCTGTACCCCTAGCCTGTGAGGTTTTAGACAGTGGCCCAGAGACTAGTGGGTAAACCATGTCTGAGCGTCTCTGGATGCGCTGCTGCCGCTGTGTTTGCCTGTTAATCTGGGTCATGGTCTGGAAGTCCACAAAGTAGCAAAAGCCCATCGATGTCAGGTCCAGCCAGGGTTGCTGTCGATCCCATGCCACTTGCAAGGCAATGATCACCTCCATATCATAGGTCGTCCAGGAACCTGCGTCATTTTCCCACTCCCATATCCAACCTTGGCCTGGTGCTGAGGTGGGGTCATAGAAACTCCGTCGCACTGGTCTTAACGTACCTGAGGAGGTAAAACGTTAGGGTTATGAATCAATTATAATAAAGTAGATGTAATCAACCAGTTATAGGGACTGTGTACTTGTGTTCATGTGAAGAACGAAATTCATGAATGTCTGGGACAGCATGAGGGTGAGTAATTGATGAGAGACTGCTCATTTTTTGGGTGGAGTAGGCAATGCCTTTAAATAAATTGTTTTCTTAGAAGAGAGGCAGCCTGTCAACATGTTACACATGTCATTTTTATTTGATCATTGGCAGCCTTAATTCTACTTCTTTTATAAGTATCAGAACAATACTGCATCAAAGACACCCAAGTGGTATTATAGGAGGGAACAGCAGGATAATAATCGCACAATGTCTGCAATGTAAGCATTCAATTCCCCATTATATGCAGTGAATGCCTATTGTTGTGTTTTGTGCATGTTTAAATTTAAACCCATTCATCAGAACAGAAATGGTTTTATACTCTTTCTAGATCAGATCAGGATCTGGAGGCTTTAGGGCAGGGTTCCTCAAATCTTGGCCTGGAGGGCCAATGCGCTGCAGAGTTAAGCTCCAACCCTGTTCAAACTCACCTACCTGTGATTTTTTAATGATCCTGAAGACATTGATTAACATGCTCAGGTATGCCTGATTAGGGTTAGAGCTAAACTCTGCAGGTAAGTGGATCTTGTGGGCCAGATTTGAGGATCCCTGCTTTAGGGTAAGAATTCTTCAATCTAACTAGGGCAATATATCCAACATCCATTTAGCTAATGCACAAAATACATTTAAAGGATTACTTCACCCCTAAAATTTGGTCATTAATCACTTACCCCTATGTCGTTCCAAACCGATCAATTTACCTATTGAATTTAATACATTTTTTGGGTTATTTTGGATGTAAAATGGGAGGCTTGTGACTGTCCCATTGACTGCCAAGTAAAATACACTGTCAAGGTCCAGAAAAGTATGAAAGAAATTTTAGGTATTTTGCATCTTCCATCAGTGGTTCAACCGTAACATTATGAAGTGACGAAAATACTTTTTGTACATGAAGAAAACAGAAATAATGACTTTATTCAACAATTCATCTTCTCTGTGTCTCTCCGCATCACCGTAGCCCCATTTTGGAGAACATCTGCTAACCACAAACTGCATACTCTCTTCTGTGTCAGCCGTGACACAAGGATATGATTTCTACGTGTATTTACACTTTGATTTGAACAAAAACAGCGCATCCGTGATGCGCGGCTGACACAGAATAGCATACGCTGCTTGCGTTCAGCGGATATTCTCCAAAATGGCGTTACGGTGATGTGGAGAGACACAGAGGAGACAAATTATTGAATAAAGCCGTTATTTTTGTTTTCTTCGTGTACGAAAAGTATTCTCGTTGCTTTATAAAATTCAGATTGAACCACTGATGGCAGATGGACTATTCTGACGATGTCTTTCATACTTTTCTGGTCCCTGACAGTGTAATTTACTTGGCAGTCTATGGGACAGTCACAAACCTCCCGGTTTTCATCCAAAATATCTTAAATTGTATTCCGAAGACGAATTAAGCTTTTACAGGTTAGGAATGACATGGGGGTAAGTGAATAATGACAAAATTTTCATTTTGGGGTGGAGTATCCCTTTAAGAATTTATGACAAAGTGCCGGGACACACAAAGAGTAAGCAAAACCTATCTGAATAAATAGTTTGGAGCATAAAGCAAAGAGCCGCTGAACACAAAAGACCCACTGAGGCATGAACTTTAGCACAAGAGAAGAACTAGGAATATACTGAGTTTTAGAAGCAATAAAACCAGTAAAAGAATATTTTCTCTCTTTAACAACCGGATACACCTACTAGATCTTCAAACAGTACAAAACAATAATTAAGTACACATACTACATTTTTAAAAATCTGATTATGTCAGTTTTACACATTGCATGATTTTGCAGATCTAATATAACTTCAGTCAAATTATAAAAGGCACGTTCCAGAAATTAGGTGGAGTAAAGCAAGACATCAATATACTTTGGTCATCCTTCATTGTGTCTGAACTCGCTTTACCAGCTCTGTGCCTCAATCACAGTCATTCCCTTTCAGCTCTATTGTACCTGAATAAAACAATGTAATTTGGTATAACAGATGAATGACATGCTTTTTTCTGTTGCTGTTTATGAGAAGTAATTTCACTGAATTACAGTCAAGCTAATGATAAACACATGTATTATGGGTTCATGTGGTATTTAACTGCATGTGAGTGGCACATACACCTTAAGACTGGGACACTCAAATTATGTATCTCAGTGGCTGCTTTTAGAAAAAGTGTTATGTTATGGGACCATCTGTTTTTTTTTGTTTTTTTTTAAGAAGTCTCCTATGCTCACAAAGACTACTTTTAATATAATAATGCTTAAATAAAAATAAAAAAAAATTATTATTAAATTTATTACTACTTAAATTATATTAAAACAATGTATAATGTAATTTATTCCTGTAATGGTAAGGATGACTTTTTAACAGTCATTACTCTTGTCTTACGTATCACATGATCCTTCAGAAATCATTCTAATTAATTAAGTTAATTAACAAAGTAATAAAATGTCTAAAGTGGACTATCAAAATAAAGTGTTACCTAATCAATATGTTGTGTTGTTTAATATTTTTGTGGAAGCCAGGATTCGATGATTAATAGAAACAACTGCATTTATTTGAAATAGAAATATTTCATAACATTCTAAAACTTAATTAAAGTCACTTAAGTCACAATTTAATGCAACCTAGCTAAATAATGTTTAATATATGTATTTTGATATTAAAGTTAAGAGGGAGGTTGTGGGGAGAGATGATACTTATATTATTTTGTTAAAATATTAAACATATTTGGGCGACTGCCGCGCACACAACAAAAACCAAACCCAAAAGAAACCCCAGGCCTGGTCCTCTCTCGTCCTTCACTGTCGTCGCTCCTCTTTTGTATCCTCCCGATCTCCTCCGTGGGACTCGAGACCGGTGAGTGGAGCAGGTGTTGCTCATTTCCCAATCACTCCACCGGCCTCGCTCCGTTCCCACGGCTCTCGGCCCCGCCCCACTCGTCACATACCCCCATCGCCCCTCGCAGGCCGGGGGGTACCCACGAGACTGCGCTCTACTCCCCCCCCCCCTTCCCTCCGGGGGGACCGCTCACGGGGTGGCTGCGGGGACCTGGGGGGTAGGACAGACAGACGAGGCGAGAGAAAAGGAGATGGAAGGAAGAGGAGCGACAGAGACAAGAGAGAAAAACAAAAAAAAAAAAAAAAAGGTTCCCCGACACACTGCCACTCGGCCTCCCACCAGCTGGGTGAACTCTTCCGCGGTGCCTGGCGGCGGCACTGGATGGCCCTCGGTGGATGGCACGACACTCCTCCACCGCCCGGTGGACGGCGACGGCTCCTCCGGTTTCGGGCAGGCGGCAGGAGTCCCCCGTTCCCTGCTCCTCCCCATTCTGGCGGATGGCAGCAGGCTCCGGCCCCTTTGGGAACGGCGCCGACTCCTCTGCTTCCTCACGGACGGCAGCTGCCCCTCCACATCGCGGGCGGCCGGCAGCGAGTTCGTCCGTTCCCGGCAACTCACTCCAGCCCACCGCCTCGAGCGTCCACGGCGCCAGACTGCTACGCCCAGCTCGATGGCACCGCGGATTCACCCCAGTGGCGAGGGATCTTCGGCAGCGCGTCCCTCCTTCCTCACGGGTTTCGGCACCAGTGTAACGATATAAAAAACTCCATGATTACGGGAAGAAAGAGGCGGGAACCGGCGGACACTCAAATAAAACTTTAATAATCAAATAAAACATAAAACAGCGCGACAGCCCCTCATGGTCGCTCATTTCTCAATTACTCCACCGGCCTCGCTCCGTTCCCACGGCTCTCGGCCCCGCCCCACTCGTCACGTCAATATTTTTTTCAAACTGGTTTCGGCCCCGCCCCACTCGTCAAACTTTTGAAAGTTAGTGTATCGGCATGTGCTTTTGCATCACATTTATTTTAAAAACGACTTGATGACGTGACACATTTTGTGAATTAATCCGATTATTCTACCAATTAATGTAATTTTAGTTTTTCAACCCCACCTGCACTGTAAGCAACATGGCATTACACTCCCATAAGGCTCTCAACAAGGCTGTCCACGACACATTATAAACGGACACTGGACCGTTGTCATATTTTTCTACACAGACACATTTTAGAGTGCTAAAAAAGGGGGATTTTAAAAGTTAATTATTTCCTGCAGTCTGATATAAAAAAAAAAAACCTCTCTCATCACATACATCAGTAAGTAAAATAAATGATTTCATCAGTATTGATCGTGACAAATTGAAATCATGCTATTTAATACTACATATCTCAGTTCAATAGAGTCTGTCCTGTGCCTCCTCTCAACACTGCAGTACAGCAACAGATGGCCATGTCCACTTTCACATGCCAATCATACTGCCTGCACTTAAAGTTTGCAACCTTGTGCTAGTATGCGAGTGGGAGTAGAAGGCTGTGCTACAGCAGATCATAAACTGTGACATAGGGTTAAGGATCCCAGGACCTTTTCAGCAGCACAAAGCCCTACAGCAGGTGTACAGGGACTGTCCATCTGTTCCATTGTTGTTGGCTGAGTGCCTCCATCATGGTCCCCATTTTTATTTCCCTCCCGTCTTCAAAAGTAACAACTTTATTCCCCTCTTTAAAAAAAAAAAAAAAAGATAATAATAATAATTTATCAGATACAATAAATGCAATAAATTAAAAATGCTAAATTATTATTTTAAAACCTCTGATATATGTTTCATGTAGTTGAGTATATTGTAGTGATTAAATAGGATCACTGATGGATAGGGGTTAACATTTCTTCCTTTATGTATTATTTTCAATTATAAAATATTTTCTGTTCATGTTTCTAGACTTCTGTCATTTATAAAGTGTAAATCTGGATGGCTACAAAAGGTCAGTGAAAATATATAAATACTTACCAATCATCAAATATATGACTGTGACAAATGAGAAGGCAGCTATTTGAAAATGAAACTTGATACTTTAAAAATGTTCCTCTGTCTCACAGCAAAGAAGTTGGACTGGAAAAGCCTCCTTTAGAGAGACTCATTTCGATCAGCATCATTACGTTTTCGTCATGGTACATGCAATTATTAAACAATATTCTAGAATGGGGCACATTGTTAACTGTGACTGTGATTTTGGTGTAAACACATTTATAGTCTGTGTAAAAATGTCTACTCTACTACATTCATAATGCCTTGAGGAGGCCCCCAGATAGAATCGGGGTCACCTCACACCACAGGGGGTGTCCCATAACCCATTGGACTTAAGCAAAACTAAGGCACACAAAGGAACCTTATAGCATGAATCCAATGGAAAAAGAGAGTTAGAGCTGTAAATAAAGAGAAGAAAAAGAGGCCATAAACTATTTATAAAATGGTTTTCAGCACTGAAAATGATAAACTGACGCTTGCAGCTCAAGCAACACAAGCAGAAAGCAAACTCAACAACTATACTGCATTTACATTTAATCATTTAGCAGACGCTTTTATCCAAAGCGACTAACAATTAACGAAATACAACGATTCATCATATAGAGGCAAATAAACAGAGGAAGTTTTTGAAATGCACAGTTTCAGACATTGTTCAGATTAGAAAAAGCAAAACAGGGAGGGATTACGGAAAGAGAAAGCTTTTTTTTATTATACTACCATTCAATAGTTTAAGTTTTTTTGATGTTTTGTAAAGATGGCTGAGTTTGGTTTTTTTTGATTAATGTAATTGTGTTAATTTTTATTATTATTTAAATTTAAAAAAATGCTTTTTATTTTCTATTTTATAGTTTTTAAAATGTAATTTATTACTTTGATGAGAAGCTGAATTTTTAGCATCATTACTCCAGTATTCAGGGTCACATGATCCTTCAGAAATCATTCTAAAATGCTGATTTGGTGTTTAAGAAACATTTCTTACTGTTTGTTCAAAACAGGTTTTGCTACTTAATCTTTTATTATTTATTTTATTTTATTTTATTATTTTTTATGTGTGTGTGTGTGTGTGTGTGTGTGTGGATTAATTTTTTAACTGTCATTCAAAACTTGTGTGTGTGTGTGAAAAAAATGTTCAGCAAGGATGCTTTAAATTGTTTAAAAATAACAGTAAAAGCTATTTCATTAACTGTCATTCAAAATTCATTAACTGTCATTCTGTTCTTTTAAACTGAAAAAAAAAATGTGTTTTTTTTAATTTTTTTTTTTGAGTTTTTATTTTTTTTGAAATTTTTTTTTTGAGCTTTTTTAATTGATTAAAATTATTTAATTGAATTATCAATTAATGTGAATACTCAAGTAAAAAAACTGTCAGCACAGAAATAAATTATATTTTATTTTACAATATTTTTATCATATATTATTTAGCAATTTAAAATTGTAACAATATTGCTGTTTTTACTTAACAAAAAAATGCAGCCTTGGTGAGCATGAGACACTTCTTTCAAAAACATTTTAAAAAATCTTTATTATTATTATTCGACTGGTAGTGATGTGTATGTGTGTTCATGGGAGGGAGTGATACCAACAGAAATGATTCACAGTATGGTCATCCTGAAACAAATTATTTCAGCCCAACCATGTGAGAGTCACTGGATGAGGAGAAACACAATCCTGCCCTATTTGGGTGTGTGTGTGTGTGTGAAACAAATTATTTCAGCCCAACCATGTGAGAGAGTTAACTGACGGCACCCCAGGGGCCCAGAGTTGATGAAACTACACACTAGCCTGTTGCACAATAACAACCACTCCCCTTTTCTTCCCCCCTCAATCAATCTTTATAGTTTCGTTCTTTCACATGGAAGTGCTCTCATTTCCCTGGGTAGTCCTTTAAGGAACTTCACTCTCTGTGTACGTGTGTCTGAGCAAGTTACTTTGCAGGTTTTTAGGGCAAGTCTTGACAGGCGATTAAGGTTGCAAATGTCACTAACCTCATCTTAGTTTGGTGGCAAAATAATACCTGAGAAAAGCCTGCATTTCAAAACTATTTGGGTGTTAGCAAAAAAAAAAAATTGGGGAAGCTGCCTGGGTGTGTGTATCTGTAAACCATTATTCCCTTTAGGCTTGTGTGCTTATGAGTGTCCTTGTGCACTTGATTACCACCAATGCACTTTATCCACATGGATATATAAGCGGTTTTGGCCCAAGAATTTGCTGCGAGTCACTTTGTATATCCTTTTTAAACAACAGCTGCCTAGGCAGACAGTGGACATTATTCAATGTCATACTTCAAAACTCAAATTAGTGCATAAGTACATGAGTGTTAGAAATTTGCTGTTGAAGGTGTGAAAACAACACATCAAAACCGCTGAATGCAGACTGCAAGTGTATGTTTACTACAGAGCTTAGATGTGCTTTTAAGTTATAAATCATAAATTGTATGTTCGTCACTCACTTTTTATCAATTGCGGCTGTTTTCAACAAACTGAATAGACACTTGACTCTCAAGACGTTTTAACAATTATTCCATAAAACTAACAGTTATCTGTTACTAATACTTGTATTTTTAATTACAAAATGACTAGTCTGTTCTTTAGTTTCACCAAGAGATACTAGCACTGATTTCTTTACTACTAGTCATAGTTCCAAAAGAGTAAATTTTTACCACTTGATTCAAATGTACAATGTATTCCAATTGTTGCTGGTCTCTATTTCAGTTTTATTCATGAGATTCTAGCAATTATGTATGGCACCTTGTTTCCACCATGGGATAAAAAAAAAAAATGTGACTATCTCTCAGTTCGGACTTCTTCTTTCTTGCAGTTCTGATGTTACATCTCACAAGTCTGACCTTTTTCCTCTAACTCAGAATTGCATGAAAAAAGTCAGGATGTTAACTCGCAATTCTGAGATATAAAATCACAATCGCGACTGAGGAAAAAAAAATCTCACAACTGCAAGAAACAAAGTCAAATTTGTAAAATAAAAAGTAGCAGTTACCTTCTTTTACTTTATTTTGTGGTAGAGACAGGCTTTCATATTTACAGCTTCTGTTTAGCATAATTACAGCAACCATATTTTAAGTCTCAGTAACAATAACTATTGATATAATAACTGTTATTGTTATTATATCCACTCCAAATGTTACTAACAACATTTATCTTATAGGTTGACTCAAAATGCAAGGACTACTCAGAATTGCTCATAATTCAGTTAAAAAATGTCAATATAATAAGATTTAAAATGTTACTAATAAGTAACAACTGTATTTTTACTTGTCAATGCTGGGATAGTGATTAGCAAGCACTAATATCTATTGAATGCTTGATGAAGGTATTTCGATATTTTACTAGTGATAAATAAATACGTATATAAAATGTGACCCTGGACCACAAAACCAGTCATAAGGTTCAATTTTTTGAAATTGAGATTTATACAGCTGAAAGCTGAATAAATAGCCTAAGCTTTCCATTGAAGTATGGTTTGTTAGGATATGACAATATTTGGCTGAGATACAACTATTTAAAAATCTGGAATCTGAGTGTGCAAAAAAAAAAAAAAAAAAAAAAAATCAAAATATTGAGAAAATCTCCTTTAAAGTTGTAAAGTTGTAAAGTAAAGTTGTCATTTTGACCCATACAATGTATTTTTGGTTATTGCTACAAATATTCCCATACTACTTAATACTTAAGATTTTGTGGTCCAGGGTCACAAATAACAACATAACAGATTTTTCAATTAGATCGCTATAAAGAATGAATGTAAAAGTGGCTTGCCACAGGTGCTGCGCTGCTGATCTTCATCTTACCGGTATCTTGTCTGAACTGATGCATGGAGTGTAGATCGATGATGTAGGGAGACAAGCGGCTGTCAGCTCGGCCTAAAACGACGCTGCCGCCGCGGGGATTGCTTCTGATAACCGCCTCTATGTGGTGAGACACGGCTGGGCTGTACGGCCGCCAGCGCCCGTGCTCGTTCAGCCATTCCCAGACGACCACGGCGGAGGCCAGCAACATCGTGTCCCTACAAGTACAATAGAAAAACTAGTTACGCATCACTTAAGTTACTGTTTTGTGAACGCGTGAGGACAGATTTGCTACTGTTAAGTGTTTTGAGCTGGTATATTGTGATTTCCTACATATAAAATCGCAGGTGTACTCACATTTTTGTAGGGAACGCTTACGGATGAGATCGCAGCATCAGGAAAGAAATCTCCGTATCACTTCTTGCATGGCTGGGTTTGAGAGATCCAACTCCTTACGAGTGTCAACAAACAGTCAACGCAACAATATTCTTCTTCCTTATTCTACACAGTCGGGGTTGACTGTTCCTTCTTCTCCTTCTTAATACTTCCTTTCGCCACGGGGTGCGATTTATCGAAAATCATGTAGAGTTCGAGTAAACGATCTCTGGTGAACCGCTTGTGGTTTTGTGCGCACTGAACGGAGTTGAAGAAGTGACACCCAACACCTCCCCAGCGTTACACACCAGTGTGAGTAACATGCACAACTCGTGCTGGAAAGTCCGATTCATTTCCGCGAATCGGTTCTTTCGAGCAGTTCGTTTTAACGAACCGCTTGAAAAATAGTAACAGTCGTTTGCTGGGTACTTCGTCACAGCGTGATTTAATTATGCGAATATGAAAGTAATGGACTGATTTCGGAATAATAGCATGCTGGCATTATTGTTCGTATTCGTATTCCAAATTTGTTATAAAGTTTGAAAGCTGCATCCAGCCACGGTTCTCGGTCCAATAAATCGGTGAGTTGGTTTGAGAACCGCTCGGACCGATTCAGTTTGATTCACGAACAAGGAACGATTCGTTCACAAATCAGACGTTGCCAAACTTTTAATGCACCACAGATGGGGTAACCTGTTTGGTTGGTCATGTTTTTTCATGTAGTTTGCAGGTGAGCAAGTAATATGACGGATTTGTGTTGCAACAGAACAAAAAAATTAAACACAAAAATAAAAAAAATAAAAAAAAATCAATAATTCATAGATATTAATTGTTATTTTAATGTATATGTGTAAATGTGAAATTGTTTTTTTTTTTTTATTTTTAGTTTTTTGATTTTTATTTATATGTAAATATGATAAAACATAAGACACAGAACATTACCAAAGCATGCATTTTTATACAAAACGTTTTATACACGAGACTAAAAGAATTAAGGCATGGGTTGTTAAGCTAGGCCAGAGTCATGTTAAATTAGTGACACTACTGCTGGTAAATATGTTTTGTATCTGTTTTTGTTATTATAAACACAAGAAGAGTATTTTGTTGCCCAATTAATGTTTTAAAACCTGGGAATAAAAACTGGAAGTCCTCTAAACAAAACAAAAGTGCTTTGAAACAATGTATCCATACAATAATAGGTTATTACAACGTAATAAAATTATTGGAATCTATTTGTTGAGCACATGATCACATTTTCAAACACAAGAGGGAAATATTTAATTCCCACGTGATAGAGCTATGCTCTGATGATCTTTGGTTCAAGACTTGAAGGTCGATATGTACGTCGTAGCGCCATCTGTCGTTTATATAGAGAACCTCC